>NW_026781861.1:600000-840079 GCF_031769215.1 Ylistrum balloti | reverse complement strand
TGTTGCAGGGCAGTTATTGATGTCAACGGAGGTCATACTGCCTATTAAACTTCCAATTGCAGTTTGATGAGTTTTCCTTGTCTACATGATTAACTTGCTCTACTTCCTCTTACACTTTGATTTCAAGGGTGCTGTTACTCAGGGTTATCTGCTCTTGGTAGCAATTACCACAAATGAATTTGTTTTGTGTAATTAAAGACTAAAATGAATGTTCTGTCATTAAAATTTAAAATATAATCATATTATTATTTGTATGTAAAACTGCACTGTTTCAAGTTTATGATCCTTAACTTATTTTGTTCAGTATATATTGAGAGTTTTAGAGTTTAAAAAAAACTGTTAATGTAGCCAAATCCATCTCGCAGGATGTCATTTTTATTGATGTCATTTAAATGTGTGCAATTGTATTCCATTTTTCATTTCATAATAAATTACAATGTTTCAAATGTTGACTGGCTTGCATTTTTGTATCTATACGAGACTGAACTTATCAAATCAGGTTACAAAGAGCTTGCCAAGTCGTTGAAGTTCATTTTCAGATATATTGTGACGTCCTGTTTATCAAAACAACAAGAAATATATTTATAAAACTACCCAAAACGTCGTCAACTGATGGACAAGCTCATGACACAGTATAAAAAGATACAGGTTGATGAAAATTATGGAGAATTGTTACGATCGTCATGGTGATTTCATTGGACAATATTTTATTTTCTTTGTGTAATATAAAGCTGGATGTGTTTGATGCTTGTATATTTGTCTGCCGGTTCAATGCTGTTTACATTTTTCTCGTTTAAGAACGTGAAAATATCTAATTGGATTGACAAAGCCCATTTACATAGCGGATGTTGATGTTGAAACAAAAGACGCTCACTCTTTCGGAACACCTAAGCATATTCTCTATGTGCTTTTGCAGGAGTCTAAATGTGAATCTTTCTTTGGTTGGGTTGGGTGGTCTGGTGGTGCATTGACAACGCTCTTGCCTTTCACCTAGCCGTCCTGGGTTCGAATCCTGGAAAGGTATGGGGTCATCTGCCCGACCACGTCGGTTTGCCCCGGGTGCTCCTGTGCCTTCCCACACTAAGACCCCTCGCGCGCTTCCATCCAAGCCAACAAGAGTGATTAATATAAGTTGGAAAAACTTCGCAATTGTTGTAAAATAAATAAAAATGATTTGTTTATTATATTTATATCTTTCTTTGGTTTTTATATCATCACTCTTTATCTGATTACAGTCTGCCATATTAAAACATAACAACATTCGATAGTTGATTCAGTACCTGTACGAGGGGCAAAAACAATGACATGCCATGTCGTATATTCATACATTAATAATTGGACACCAAGGACCGAACAAGACACAGTCATTGTTGTGCTAGTCAGGTATGTGTTCTCATTTCTGAATAGCAATGAAAGGTCCTTGTAACGAAGCACGCTCTAACAATGCACATTGGTTAGTGCTGATACAATTTTAATTATGTACCTTTGAATAAAGATATTCACACTGTCTGTAAACGCCATATTGATCAATAAGTCATTCCATGATATAGATATATTGAATTGATACTGCTTCAATATTAAACTGAATTGATAAGGAGTCAGAACTGGTCACAAGGGCATTCCAAAGTTTTCAGTATCACATCCATTTATATTCGTGTTATAATTAGATAAAAAATGAAACGTGTTGACATGTTCATGTATACAGCTATATCAATAAAAGGGCGTCGCAGTCTTCTTTCTCCACCTTTTCCTACAAAGAAACTTCCAACTAGTTCTATGATAAGCTACGATTTTGATTTTCTTATAGTAAAATATTTGGACAGCAACATCCCTACATTCCTTATCTAAGCTGTTTAAATGTCGTAGTTCATTCGATATCCAAAGGCTTGTTCCCAATATCAAAATATTCGTATAAAATCTTGGAAGCGAGAAGACATGATTTACAGAAGGATTATTATCAGTGAAGCAGAAAGCACTTTCTCTTGCGGAACACTAGGCTCCCTGTGAATGTTGCTTTCATTAATATTCTGCCATAGGTTTATTGATATTCAGTTTAAATCAAAAATCTGTTGGCTTGTCGTTAGTTTTTACACTATCCGAATCCAAACGAAGATACCAATGACGTTGTGCTGTCCACTTTACGAGGAGGTAACAAACATTCATGAATAAACGGATTAAGTCCTGCATTTTGTTTATATGATGAAAATCTATGTAAATTATCAACCTGCGAACAGTCTTCATTATGGAATCTCATCCACACCTGAGTTGCTTTTAAAACCGTTACTAAAGGTTTCATTGATTCTAGCACGGTAGAGAAAGCATGCAATCATTATGAGAAAAGAGCCACGGGGAATTGATTACAAAATAGTTTGTTAATGTTATCGATTTCTTGCGCGGTAGAGAAATAATTTTTCTTTTTTTTTTCGAACAACTCATTTGAATTTTTTACTACATCCTATGTAAGGAAACACACTCTTGAAACACACTGTGACAGTTTCGAGATGGAATCTGTATGATTAACAAGGACCAGATATCTTTGGCCAATTAAACATTGTTTTAACCATTTAATTTCCTAAGTCGGCTCACAAGCAGAACTGACAGGTCCTAGGTGTAAAATGCAGTTTAATGCATTGTTATTCTCTACTCTCATTCTAATATGTAACCAAAGGTGATATTCTTATGTTTAAAACCTTTATAAAATATCATTTAGTGAAATGACACAATATTCTCGAGGTTTCCTAACTTATCTCCAAAGTATCAATCTGTAATGCCCACATATATTCCAATTGTATCATATTTAATATCATCTGTTCAGACATACAACACTTCTCTCCAGCTTTCTTTGTTTATTTGGCAACTCATAAGTCCCGACTCATATGTCAAGCCATTAGATTTCGCATTCACTATAAATAATCACAATGGCTTACTTCTTCAGAATAATATTAATATTCCAACATTGTTCGATGAGGTATTGCTTCCTGTAGTTATGGTGGTTACCTAAGCGTTGATATTGTTTCATGTCTGGTATTATCTAACGTGTTATTTTTCTTGATATAATCTGACGTTACCATATGCTATTGATATACACTTAACGCTTAAAGAACCCACAGGGGAATTAAATGTAAGAATAATGTTTATCAGTCAATGTTGATTACTCATATCCATTAGTCACATCACCACATTGTGATTGCATAAAACATCCAGGGATCCGTGCTTGCATTATGCATGATGATATGAACATTACATGTGTATAGCCATGTTTATAGATCGTCTGTTCCCTATATCTTTTAGACATATGTTTTATCACTTTTTGAGTTGAAATTTCACATAATGTCATAAGATTATTATAAACCATGAACACTGTAATATTATTTGTAAAGATGTTTTATTGTACAAAAGACACACAACTGATGAGCATCTTTTGATACAACTTAAGCGTTAAAAATGGGTAGAGCCAAGCAATGCATAAAGCTATATCATACAGCTGTATCGTCCTTCTCGGACTCGTCAGTGATGTTACGTCATACAGCTGTATCGTCCTTCTTAGACTCGTCAGTGATGCTACATCATACAGCTGTATCGTCCTTCTCGGACTCGTCAGTGATGCTACATCATACAGCTGTATCGTCCTTTTAGGACTCGTCAGTGATGTTACATCATACAGCTGTTTCGTCCTTCTACGACTCGTCAGTGATGCTACATCATTCAGTTGTATCGTCCTTCTCGGACTCGTCAGTGATGCTAAGGTCATAAACGTTGAGGCTTAAGAGGCAAATTGGGACCATTCGAACTGATCGAAAAAAAAATGTCAAAATCTTAATGATGGGCGTTGACTAGCCCAATACTTTTCTTTATTTTCATACATCTGACAAAGATAAAGAATAATAAGGGTATCGATTTTTTATTCTGTAAATAATCTATATTTCCTATCGAATGTCGCGTTAATACGCGAGGAAGGCAAATTTCTAGTGATGACATTCTTGTTATTTCGTCTTGACAATGCTTTTTAAAGACACATCAGTTGGATTTATATGTATCTTACCGTGTTATTACAAAACAAAAAATTTGCTAGATATGTATTATTTTCAAATTCAAACATCTTTAGAACTTTTAAACGTCAACCTCGTATTACAGAACAGCTATGGGTCAAGCAGGTGTGCCACAGATATGTTGTAACAAATGCATTGTTTTACTGTCAAAATTACCCGAGTCATGCTTGACTGCCTACCTGGTGTCAAGCTTGTGTATCCTCGGTCAGACACATTGTGTGGACAGGCAGAGCTGCAGTACACCTCAGTTGTTGGTTAGATGGAGTATAGAGATAAGCCTGATTAGGAGTGGATACCACCAGTGTGGGGTTAAGTCGACCCCAGAACATGGTTACATCCATATAGAGTGATAATCCCCTGGTAAAAGTGTGATAAACCATGTGGTTGACTTCACCTCATTACTTCAGTTGCAGTTACTTTACGAATTTTCGTTGTGGTAAGTTGTGCCAATAAAACATTTTATCTATTCGTTTTGTAGTGTTTTTGTTTCTTTAGGGCACACCGTGATGACACCCTGCTTAAAAAAAGTCATCACAGCATACCTATAAATCCTTATGCTATTTTGGTGTTGGAAAGGTGCTTAAATATTTACAATAACAGATTTGATAAAACATGCATATTATCTATTGTCTTGGATTAGAAAATAAAAAGTAGGAAATTGACAAATACGTTACCGCTTGGACGACTACTGTATAATTAGTAAAAACACGTTAAGGAACAAAACACTAAACACTGCACAATACGTCTTCCCTATTGAAATTTTCTCATCTTACCCTGAAAATATCTCACTCTTGAAACGCAAAAACAAGTGGAGCGTGCACGTTATTTCTTTTGTCTACGCACTAGCCTGTACGCAGGTTAGTAAATACCGCATGTGTCACATAAGTGAATCTCGCGACTTTCACAAGCAAAATAGCGGCCATTTTGAAGGTATCGACTGCCGATATAACAGTTTTCCAGGGACCATTTCTCTTATATATCAGCATCAGCGAAATTAAGGTAATTTCTGGATCATTCGCAAATTTATAGTCATTTCTAGAATATGTCTGCATATTTGTGATCGCGAAATAAAATGTTTGCAAAATCTAAGTTGATCACAGTGTTTGTTTTACTTCACATCTTGAATGGAGATTTCACACAACCTCCAGGGATCCGTGTTTACGCTCTGCATCAGGATATGAACATTTGAACATGCCGACAAAGTACTACATTCACATTGTATGTCACAGCGAGTCCTGTCAAAATTGGTGCTTTGTGACATAAGCTTACAGAATGTTATATCTGATTCGATGTTGCATTGGTCATTTGTCGCCGGTCTAGAAGCTCCAACCTGCATATAAATGGATTATACAGCATTATTACAAGCAACGAATAAAAAGAAATATAAAGATTCAATGCTTCTACTATCTCTATTTTCCACAATCTAAATTGAAACACACATGCCCAACTCATTGTAAAAATATATCGCAGCCGGTTCGATATTTAAGATATGCTTTGCAATATAATTATTTCCTTAAAAAATGTCGGCAAAAGATTTTTGTAAAATAAAACCATTTCGAAAGTTAATATTATATTTCTAATGTTCTGCAGACAAGGCATTATACCCAAATCGGCATTTAGAGAGCAATGTAATTCACTCTTTAAGCTTATGAGGTACATTAAAATCGTACTTGAATGTTTTTCTGTCCGATCCCCTTGCACTCTATGCGGTCACCTGTGACATGAACTACAAATTTTCTTGATGTCACGCCGAACAGAGTCAGGTTTTTTATATTCATCCAAAACATTGAAGGGGAGTCCCCCGGCACTGGTAAATCAAAACAAGTGTTCATGTTCTGATCCAAGGAATATGGTATTCTTCTCAACATAACGTTCTTCACATCGTTTACTATGGTGACATAATCCTTTACTGAAAGACGAAGAAACGTTTTTAAATGCGTTCGTTGTGAATTGGTGCATTGTATTGGAAACTTTTTACATTCTTATTTTAATGTTTCTTTTTGATCAAGTATAATGGTTCTGTCCTAAATGCTAGATATGCAAGATGTGTTTATACTAAACTGCTGAACGTTTGATCTCGTAAAAATCTTACTTCGTTTTGTTACATTAATAACCATTTTTTGACATCAAGACTATGTAGTACCTGTTGAGTTCAAATTTTGCCTTGAATAAAAGTAACGTTTTTTGCAAGACTAAAACAAAAGGTAGTTTAAGATATAAAGGTGTTAAATTACTTCGATACTCTCATGTACTTACGAGGTAGCCACACAAGTTTTACATTACAAATCACAGTACATGGACTAGCCTTGAAGTAGTAGTAAGCAATGACTTTTGGGAATGCGAATACATTACTACCATTTTCCCACTGAAAAAAAAGATATTAAGAAATAGGATTTCAGGAAGGATTACTCAAACGACACATATGTGAAAAAAATAATCGTATACAAGAGGAAGGATGGAGAGAGACAACTGGACATCTAAAGACTACAAGGTGTATATGTACATCTATTTATAGATTTAATTCAGAATAACATTTGGAAGATAACACGCACATTCCTGTAAACTCCACGCATATATTAACCACCTAGTCATAACATACAATAACATCTGGAGAGTTGTTTTTGGGACTTACCTCTAAGTCCGTGCGCTGATACTAGGATTCACGAAACGTAACAGAATAAAGCAGGCATTCACAAATATCAGAAGCCTCGCTTTCGAACATGGACCCCGTAAACATATATTTACTTCTTATCTCTCTCTCTAGTAGCCAAACATCATTAAACATAATGTTGAAACCAAAAGTACTATGGAATCAACATATAAGTAGTTGACTCGACAGAAAATATAACATTGACCATAGATAAAAACTGACCATTAAACCCTTTTTGGGTTGTATGAATCGTCAACAGTAAACAATCGTTTGATATCATAATAGTAAAAACATCAAAGTCAGTAATATCTAAACATTGCGACGCCTCAAGAAATGTGCTATGATAATAAAAATCTCCAATGAAACATCTACCTACAAAGCCAGATAAACGTTGTATAAGTTAGTAAATGGACACGTACCCAAAAAGCCTTCATCTGTTTACAAAGCTCAGTAAACGGCACCTACCTTCAACGCCTCCCGATGATAGTAGGAACCATTTTGACTGTAGTGGTACCATATGTTTCGTGTTATGTTGTCGTCAGTAGGTTTTTTGATTTCTGTCAAAACTATAAAATCTGGAAAGACCTCCTAATAATGATAATAATAAAAACATTCAGTTATTTTAAACATATGATATTTCAAACGAATGCAGAACAACCACTTTCAATCAAGTGTAAATAAGAAACACTATTTGGTTAGTAAATTGTATTTTGCTTCTTTGGTTAATAGCGAAATAATCAACCAATCAATCAGAAACATGTCTTTTACACTGGTTATTGATTTTGAGGTGGTTATGATTTACAAAACATGGTGGAATTTAATGAATACTACACCCTATGTGGCAATAACGGTACTTTCATTATATTGATTTTTACATCCAACGAACAAGTAAATTATTCCTTATCAATAATGCATGAATATGGGGCACAGTTGTCCCCATCACCCGAAATCTATTTGAGACTTACTATTTTAGGTTTCGCTAACGCTAATGGCAAATCTCCTGTCCAGATAACTTGGTTGTTACTTATAACCTTAGCTTTAAACGTAGCCGGAAGTTCGCTCACATTTCGACCATCATCTGAAACCGTCACAGTCATATTCATCTTAATAGAGTGATCTTTGTCTTTAAAGAACGTTACCAGGTATACATTATTTAAAGGTGATAATGTCACAAGTGCTTTCTCCAACATTCCGTCATCCCGCCTGTAAAATATAAAGTGAATATTCCGTTTCGTGAACCGACATAGTTATCCTCGAGAGTTCATACATAGTTTGATGAAATATCTATCAGGTCTTGAAATAGAGATGAGTAAAAATAAATAAGTTAAAAAAAATAAACAAAATGAATAAATATGCACTTTGGAATACATTCTTACTGTTGAAAAATTAGCAAATTTAGACCGAATATCTTATTGGAATTATAACTTATTTCTATTATTTATTTTCATCTGTGAACAACTAGTAGGGAGTATTCTAGAATTTTGATAATAAGATTCTCATACTTTGTTATTTTGGTGTGAATGTTGGCAAAAACATCAAGTCCTTGAGATGAAATCCAAAAGTCACACATGACAAACGACTTTGCACTATCTGGTATTTCCACCAACAGACGACCATAATCGTGATGAGATTCTGTTTCTAGGATGTAGGAAACGTTCGTGCTTGAGGTGACAGACTGGCATACCTCCTGAAGAGAATTCGTCATATGAATCTTGCCGTGTATATCTGGTGTCTGCAATATCAAACAAAAAATAAATATACGGTGTCTTGTGTTCAACATTCAACTAAATTAAAGCTATTGAGTGTGCTAGTCTTATATAGATAAATTTAGAGAAGCGATTGTTAAACAAGTCCACGTAACTGGTTAATGTTGCATGGTTTCAGTTTGAGTAGCGATGTTAAAATTAATTGTTTTCAGAGTGATGTTTTCAATACGAATAGTGATAGGTCGCTACAGGTAAATGGTATACGTGACGAGTTTTGATTAAGAACGGTGATCGATCAATACTTCAAACAACCTATTATAGGTAAAGTAGTTAAAAGGTATGAAACTGAAACTGCAACATACCAGAAAAGTGTTTGTCAACAGAAATGACAAAATAACAAAAACAGAACTAATCTTAATTATGTTTCATCACTGATGTAATAGTATAGATGTGATACTTTTGTAGATAAACAACTTGAAAGCATCTCACCCTGATAGGTCAATGAGTGTAGGTATCTGATCACAAACCCCGCAAATCATTACCAAGCTATAAGGTACATTGTCATTATTCTTATCTAAACAACGTTTTAAATTCGGCTTCATCTGATATCACATAACGCTATTATCCCACTCAGATACATTTGTTCTATTACCCAAAACTTGAAACCGGATTTCAAGAAATGAATCACAGCAAAATTACGTATAAATGAATAGAGTGTCCTTGGCTATGTCCATTTCACGAGGTCACATGCAGTGGCTATTGAAATAAAAGACCTTAACTGATTTCATCGATAGGTATCGTAAACTACCTAGCGTAGGTAATGTGAGGTTAAGACAGTTTCAGTAGGAGTGACGATACTTTGGTATGCTTATCTAACTAGGTAAAATCCTTCCATGACTATACTGTTTAGTCCTTAATTCATACTGTACACAAAAATTACTCTACAAAAGTAGTGATTTGCATTTTTATTTTCCTTAATAGAACAGCATAGAATGTTTATTGGAAGTGAATGGTCGATATGAAAACCTAACCGGAAAATATAACGTGAACATAGTAATTGCGTGTTTTTCATCATGTGACATTTAATCTTAAGCTAATTTAACATTTGCCTTCAGTACTAGTTTTGATTGATAAAAATGTTATATAACGTGTCCTCATTGCATTTCTTTACGTGGAATATAAAAAAAAAAAAAAAAAAAAAAACCGTGATTCACCAATGCAGTAATGGTACACGCGTTCGAACAAATTATTATTCATGAAATTCATTTAAAATTCGCGCCATAGGTTAAGGACAAACTACATTTTACACTGGGATCAATTGTGTACACCTTATTAAAGAAAAAAATATTGTTTTCAGAATCTAACAAAATTATATACGGTCTTAACAGGAAGGAAAATACATTATAAAACAGGAAGGTCGGTATCATTTTAAAAAGGCGTTCTCAAAGGCATTCCCAAAGCCCAGTTTCGTAACATGTAAGTCACCAAAACATGTCATTCGAGAAAGAAGCTCACCAAATCAACGAGTTCCTTTTGATATGAAAATGTCAATATAAATAAGAGTCACCACGCTTCTGGTTCAATTCTTGCGCCAATCGTCTCACACCGTCTCAGATGTCGTGTTAATGAAGTTTATGGATAAGAGAAGTGTCTCATGACATGCCTGCTGTACTTTTTGATGAATAGCCCCTCTATCAATCTACCCTGATTACAACAATTGTGAAACGTGTTGTGACATACGTATGATATTTCAAATCATAATTACAAATTGTTGAATCACTTTGCGATTTTTCTCTGTTTCGGCTAATATAGAATAATGCCTGTTACTTACTGTAAATATTTCCTGGTCGGAAATGCTGAAGTCCAGACGGAATAGCAAAGGCGAACCTTCGCCCGGATAGGTCAAATTCACTGTAAGTTCATGAATGGAACCTGCTCCTGCTATCTCGGGAATCACAACAACTACTATTCTGAACCCGAATCTATTTGTAGATGGTATGCTCTTGTTAATTGGTACATTTGCGACATACTGTTGAGCTCGTTTTTCATTTTTCCAATATGTGTGCCAAATAATACATGGAAGGTTAGTGGGTTTCTTAACATTTTTATAAATCTGTGTTGCTGCAACCACCATTCCGTCCCCTCCAGGCCCGGTTTTTTTCTTTGTTGACCATGATATTCCATACCATCCGATTGAAAGTGGGGGTATTTCCCAAGTAAAAGAGACCTCACCTGATCCGCTTTTAGGTAAAGATGTTTTTGTCTGATTTGTTGTTACGTCAAGCCTTTCAATCTATAATATGAAATAAACCAAGTTATATGTTCTTGAATTCACGGTTTATTTCAAGATCAATTTAAAGGTACTGTTACAGAAGTACGAAAGAATACCAGCATATCAAACTCCAAATCAATAAACCTGTGGTTCAAACTCGGACCAATAAATATATACTACTAAACAGCACGTGCCTTTGGGTTTTTATTGATCTTTAAAAGTCATGGTGCAAGCTATAAACTCCTTTGATGGTTTTAGAGAAAGCTTTAACAATATATCCAAGTTGTTCCCTATTTGTTTGATTAGAAGACGGGAAGTCCTTTAAGATACTTTAATATGCATGGTTACCGATAAACAATTCGAATCAAGTTAGTAAAGTTAAGGAAATTATTTGAATTATAGAAAAAAAGGAAACATTACATTTATTATGCAATGAAATTAACAAATCTTGTAACTCTATTAACGACTTACAGGATTGATTTCTGTGGCGTAGAAGTACTTTGTATCATTCCTTGTGACCTCAAAATCGACTTCCAAGGATATATAGAGGGCATACACTTCACCGACTTTCGCCTTAAATGACATTTCGAGAATTACCTCAAAATCGATGGTATCCGCGGATATGGAGGAATCGTTATCATAAGCTCCTGTATAAAATCAATAAATACTTAATGTTGACTCAGTAATATCAATGCATAATGTAATATTTATATATATTACTTAGTGTGATTTGTGTATATATCAAATATACTATAGATATACAAACAATGCTTCATTGAAATTATTTGTCTGTTGGGTTAAATAGCGTCAACGGATGAAGAGGCTACACAAGAAAGACATCACCTGTGCGAAAATAGTTTTTTCCCACCCTCTTACATTATGTGACAACAACCCGATGAGTTGATAACCGAAAGAGAAGCAGAGTTGTATCTACCATTGTACAAGCATAAATTAACAACAGTAGAAAAATCAATTATCAGCGTTACCATACAATCTTTTCTATTTGCAAATGCATCTGATTCTAAATCTTTAATTGAAAGATGCTATATTTGTAGGAAAACTTTCAACCGATCGAACTAAAGAGAAGACCGCTCTTCCGGCGCGGTTTATTGCGGCTTGTTCTTAACCAGCTTTATATAGTTTTGTACAATCTTAAAGAAGACAAGTATCACTATGTGTCATAACTTGCATCTTGTATTTATTCAGTATCACAAACTTTAGGATTATGGGTACTAACACTAATGTTTAATGCATACGTTTGTCCAACAAAGATTTTTTAATGGTAAAACTTGACTAGAAATCTTAATAAAAATATACCTTTGTTTGGCATGTAGCCAAATTGGATTATACGAGTTTTGTATTCTCCGGCGCAGTACTTCTCAGTAACTAGGGTGTGACAATACGTTCTGTTAATCAGGCCCTGGAAGTGCTCTCCAACAGAGGTCACATGTGCCGAAACAATCCTCAGAGCTTCATCAGTGCTATTTAACACTAACTTATATGCAGAGAGAGGGTTTGGAAACACAACACGCATTTGGAATGTTTTAAGGCTACTTGAAGCAAATTCAACGACGTCGGCAATATCTGTGGTGAAGTTGGACTTGTTTGTTGTATTCTGCAACGTATGAAATTGAGATTAAGTAATCGTCCTTTTTCTAAAATGTATTTACCTATTGATTTTGTTCAAGAGATGACAAAATAAAACTTAGCAATATGATTGGTGTACATGGGTTAATAAAGATTAACGAGGAGGAAAGTTAATCGAGAATATGTTTCGTTGAAAATATTATTTTAAAGTCCAAAAATGAGGTTAAAATATATGAGCACCATAATATCATTATAGTAATAGAAAGTGTATTACATACAAGCATTGTTACCATCACAAGCGGCAGATTAAATTCCAATAGTTCGTTTTCCACAACTAATGATGCCGTTATGTTTCTTGATGAATTATTGGTAACATCAGATATGTTGGCCATGAGGTAGTTCACTAACAGTTGCACAAGACAACAAGCACATGAATCATTAGCATCCAAAACAGAGGAGAACGTAGATAGTACATCAGCGATATGCTGAGTACCGTTACATTCAATGTCTCCAAAATCATATTCAGCATTGGTAGAAAAAAGCGCAATCTGAAACGAAACCAATAAGACACGGCTTCACATGTGACGAATGGAGACATTCATTAATTTTTTTTCAAATTAATCCTCAAAAGTCTATAATCTCGGGACTGGCATTTCGTTCGTTAATCATATCCTTGTAATATCCTTTTCTGTATATATAAATATTTCTAACTAAAATGATGGATAGGCAGAATTACAATGGAGACAGACCTCACTTGTTCTCCTCAAACGTTCCCCAGTCTTCGTGGTTGATCATATTAATGAAACGCAGTGAGATGCAATCAGCTTATTCTTTCCCTATCAAGTTTTTCTAGATTATTAAAGAGTGAAAAATTCAAACTATTAATGTCAGCACTGTCACTCGAATTTATAGACATATCGAAAGATATGGAATAACTTATTTAGAAGAATCGTTATAACGACCTGGAAATAACGACAGGTGCTGATTACATGTTATAAAGATAATATATGTCTTATGGTATTGTGCTTATATGAGTAAAGGTGTTCATTTCAACGCAAAGTAATAAATAATAGAAGTAAAAACCCAATTGAAAATGACCTTAAAGAGCCTACTAAAGTTAATTCTCCATTTCACATCAACAGTTGGTAAGTGAAAATTTAATTTTTGTTGTTTTGAATATCCATGTTCAAATTATACAAGTTTTAGCTCATTTGAAAGAAGCAATTGATTTTGTTATTTATTTCCCCCAATTGGTAACCCCTTCACCTCCCCCTCCCTTAAAACAAATAAATAAATAATACATACATTCGATTCATTGTTTGGTTCCACTGTATTTAACTTGAAATTTGTATTAAAAGTTGTTATTCATATTTATGTCTTTTGTAAAACCATCGAACAAAGTATAAAGGTGAGAATGCTAGTTTACTGTAGGCCAAAAATGAACATATATTTACGCCTTTCTTTCCAATCCCAAGATCCAGCATCAGGCTTTCACAGTCTACACTGTGAAGTTTCAATTTTTTAACAATCGCACCTCTCCACTATTTCGTGTTTATGATTTCATATTCTGTTAATGTACATACAAGGGTTATCCTGTTTTGTCACATTTCGCGCTGAAAATACTTTGCTAAAATATGATAGCTCTCATTGTAACTGGTATTATGGTTTTTATAAAGCAATTAGTATTGGTGCGCGGATAGATCATTGGGCTAATTTGCCATAATATGATAACGTACTAAAATTTTGTAGTGGTAAATTAGATATGTTTACAGTAAACGGGATGTATATTGTCAAAGTAAGTCACCATCAATTTTATTTTTTCTAAAATAAGTTTTTCTACAATCCAGTCATACCCTGGATAAAAGCCTTTAAAGACGTTGCTTTACTTGCCCTATTGAGCCCAATACTCACACCCAAGAATGCAGAAACCCGACGTTGCTTTACTTGCCCTATTGAGCCCAATACTCACACCCAAGAATGCAGAAACCCGCTGCTTGTAATTGAATCAAAGTCAGCAAAGAATGGTTCATACCAACGTTTGGAGAAATCCAACCATTCATATACGAGGTGACGGATATTAAAGAAACTTGTCATATTTCCAATATTGCGCCCCGTCCCTCCCGCCTGAAAAAAGGCTAGATCCATCCCTTATAAAAAAATGATTCTATTTCACCAAAGACTGTTTGATATGATATTTTGACAAAATCCATTGATTCTACAAGAGCAGAATTTTAAAGAATTTTCTCAATTTCTCATAAAGGTCCACGCCCCTTCCGTCGCATTTAAAAAAGGTTCACCGTTTTTAAGAAATTGATTCCACCTAGGGCAAAGAATGCTGCATACTAAATTTGGATAAAATACAGTCATTCCGACAAGAGTAGGATTTTGAAAAAAATGTGCTGTATTTCTTCTTTTGTGCCCCATGCCTCTCTTCCGGTGAGTGGGGTCGAGACCCATCGTTTATGCCAACTTTCAACATACAAAATTGGGAAAAACATTCTTACAGGTAAAGGTAGGAGTTTTAAAGAAGTTCAGTTATACAAAATTGACTTCTCTTCACTAAGGACTGCTTGTGATAAAATTTGGTTAAATTGCTGTAGGGTGTTTAGAAATTTGCTTTATTTCTCCTACAAAGCCCCATCTCTCTCGTCCAAGGGGGTTCATACAGAATTGATTCCCATTCACCCAAGCAGGATTCAGACTAAACATTGGCAAAATGAGGTCATTATCAGTTATATTTTCATTCACATATATCTTTAAAATCCAAAACAAAATAACATTAAATTTCCTGCTTTAGCAAAAACTGACGTCAGCAAGTTAAAATTCGAGAACAGCCATAATAAAAGGGGTGTTCGTTTCCTTATAAATAACAATTGTATGAAAAAGTATATCCACACATATCTTTATATAAAAGTGTTAACTCCAGTAATTTTGTTTAATAGTAACTTTTTCAAATTTCTTCGCTCATGTGAAATAAAAGCAGTTTATTGCGACTTGGTATTTAGGTGACACTGCTCTCAATCATATTTCAAGAAACGATGCATTTAGTATTTCATCTGGAATTAGTAACGCTTTTGTGTCGTGGATATTATATTCAGAATAGAATAACTACTTAAGATTGAAGTCGATCCTGTTAGTAAGTGACGACAATTGGTTTTTAACGGATTCTACGTGAGCAATATGGACTATCAGCTCGACGTCTATTGTAGCAGACAAAATTGACAAATAGTGTAATCAAGTACGTTATGGTGATAATTACGATTTTGAGGCAAAATTACATGTTTGGCAATACATTTTCTCTGCCATAATTTAATTCTTGTGAAGGTCTTACTGAAGTCAAATAACTGCGGATTTATCCGTGGACTAAACCGAAGTGAAAGTGAATTGAATACATGTAGATTTATTGGTTCCAACACCGACCTAGCCTATGTAAATTGTAGTATTCTGTCTTATATACTGAAAGCTGACGTATTTATGCAAATATACAAAATTTCATAAAGCATGAAGCATAAACCGAACCGTATCTTGGTAAAATCAAACTAATCCCACAAAAGGAGAAAGGTATTATAGAATTTCTAAACACTTGGTCACCATTTATCCCGTCCAAGAAGGCAAAAACTCATTGTTTTTAAAAACTTTGTTTGACATACTTAAAGGAAGTTTTAGATTAAATATGAGCAAAAATCCGTTCAGTAACGATTTGTAGAACAGTTTAATAATGAATGAAGAGTGTTGCGGTATGGTTAAGATTCACCGGTTCTTGAACAATTTGAGCTAAAATTCAGATCATAGTTTGATAAAAAAAATCTATATTGTTCTAAGTGACCAAATGTTTTTAGGTCATGTGTTCGTCTAACTGATGATCGATGGTGCGACCAAATCATAAGGTCGAATATTGTATACTAAATCTATTTGTACATTGTGAGATTTATGATAAGTACACGGCTTGCTGAAACATATACAAAACTCATCTGTTAACATGTTTGATTACTTACCTTTTCTGATTTCTCATTAAATGCGGGCTGGTACTCTCCTTTAGTCATTGATAAAGTGTTTTCATTGAATACTACGTGTGCATCAGACAATATAATGGACATATCAGGTGTCATAAGATCGATTAAGACATTCCTTGTCAATCCCACTGGAAAGTACAAATTGAGCACTAACGTTTTTATTTTTCCAGGATAGACGATATTGTCAAAGTCTTCAGTACACATCTTGTATCGAGAACAATTCCCTTCATGTGTTGTTACACATGTTCCCGGGTGTAACACAGGAGAACCTGAGAACAAATGAAGAAATATGATATAACGAATCCGACATCGAACCGGTTCAGACCAGCGAATGTTACAATGACGAATCCTGACCCTGATCGCCTCTACTCAATACTTACGTCCGCGTTATTATATAAATGTTACTCTTCGAGTTGCTTTTGTTTCGTGTCCTTATGATATTGTTATACTGATGACGACTTTATAGTGCTATCATACTGAAATTTATAGTCAGCACGGGTTACATTATCATGACAACGGGCGAACCAGCCATTACATTATCACGATGTTTTACGACAATTATGACGCAATCAGGTTTGATAAACGGGTTGACGAAAGTCGTACGATCATACCTTAGAAATTTATATTTTTTATTACAGAATGATTGAGTTTTATAAGTGCTTAAATACAGTCATGTGCAGCGTGTTGATAATTTAACAACATTTACACCTTAGTAATTGTGGTTTTCTATGGGAGCTTTTATCGTTAAAATAGTGTTCAGTATCTTTGCTGTAGTTTGCAATGGAGCGATACGTATTGGCAGTCCTTTTTCATGGTTACAGCAATGCTATTGTAGGTAAAGAATGTTTTTAAATCATTTTTGTACTTGTTGATATTGTCTTATACGTTCTACAGCTGTTAGAATGGTTTGATATTCAACAAATGCATTAACCTTTGTTATCAAGTTAATATAATACAAGTGACTCTGTAACTCAAAACTGGTCAGTGTTTTTTCCTTTATCTTTTAGGGAAAATATTTATTGTTAATAATTCATATCTATGATTTCTTAAACCGGGAGTTGTTCAAATATATACCCAGTTTTACTTACTTCTGCTAACCTGTTTACGTTTTTATATGAACAATAGTCAGAATCTTTACACATATTCGTTTTGAAGACCTGTCCAGCAGCTTGACTGCCAACACTAAAGATTAACACGTATACCCATTATACATAATGTACCATGATCATTTCCATTATTGGACAAATACATTCCTTATTTGATAGCATTGTTAATTTTGATACATATCCTTGTCGACTAAACGTACCCATAAAAACCCTTTATGATGTCGACTACACCAATTCGCCTTTAAAACGATCAGCAAATTTCGGTGTCTTTTACGAATCATGCGAGGAGGTCAACAATTTTAATCCCAACGTCCTATATGTAGGGCAACCAAGAAGAAAAACAAAAACAAAAACAAAACAAAACAAAACAAAAAAATAAAACCCATTGAAAATGGAGACGATCTACAACAAATATTGTGGTAGCAGAGATTAATACATTAGTTTATTTTCTGTTATTCGTACTTTAAATGATGTTGAAAATTGTATTGAATCAAAAATCGTTTTCTAACATTTTACTTACCTGATGCATTGGATATGTATTCTAGAAGAATAATTCCTATTAAATGAAGAACTAGAAAGATGCCAGCATTCGCTTCCATGGTTCTTCCGTAGAGTTCTGTGTCGCAACTCGTATCAAAGCGTCAAACAATGTACCGGCAAACCGAACAACAGCGAGAATAATGATCAGTCGATATTTCCATAAAGTTTCTATCATTAGAGCTTTCAGAAAGAATAAATAATTTACTGGTATTCTTTGCTCTGTATATAACACATTTTTCAGTATGATTGTAACCGTGAAGTTCTTGTGTTGAAATAACGACAAGGTCACGGGGGTTAGGTACGACATTTATTCCGACATTTATCAGGACATCAAAAAAGCTCTGTAACAAATAATATAAAACAGACTTAACTACACATTCAAACTAACCATACTTTCTTAACTTTCACACACAAAGGGAAATAACTCACACAGCACTGATAAAATTATTACTTATCGATCGTATTCTATTATGATTTACAAATTAGAAGTTTACAATGATTATCATAGACTTTTATATCGATAATATTTATATCGCTCAAATAATTATATAGTTACAATACAAAGATGCATTTATCTTGCAAGTTATATTGAGTTAAAAGTTAAAATATAATCATACATATACAGAAATACAGATATACATATATACCTGAATGATGGCTCAAAGCCTATGTCTTAAAACTGACCATGGAGCTACAACAATCCAAGAGACTGTCTAGTTCAATATATATCACTACACTTAGGCTTGTTAAACACGTCCAGTCTGTTCAAATTAACGCCTCAGTCTGACAAGACAAAAGCCTGAACAAAGAAATATCCCGCCAAATCGCCCAATAAAAACAACCAATGAAACAACAGAAACTATGTGACATAACACCACAAAGACTGACCATTGGACATTACAATTACTGGTACAATACAGTTGAAACGAAACGGCACTAAATACAGAAACATTACTATATAATACAGCCGATGCTAATTCCGGCAATATGTGTTACGGACGCGACAATACAATACTCTGGACGATTGGAGAATAATATTAAAATAATGCCAAAACACAATAATACATATTTAATGAAACAATTTAAAAATACACGAAATAATGTCCCTGCTACATGATATTTCAAGGCATATCACTTGTGATACCAACATGAATCTTGATTTTTTTCGTAAAACACTTCAGTTGAACGACGTCGTGTTAACCAAGCTTAAAAGTCAAGTCAACAATATCAATAATTGCGATAATAATATTGTATGTACAGAAACACGGACTGGTACGAGGAAAGAAATAACTTCTTTGGGAGAACATAAAGGTGGGAAGAATATATCAATAGTTTTATTTTTTATTTTTATGTTTAATTTAAAAGTGACTTTGTTTAGCAGTGATATATTGTATTAAGAAATCCAGCCCCATACTTCCAATTTCGAGCCATTGGTACTCACCTGGAAATGATTAGATGTCCCTTATAACTATTATGGAGTATGTCAAGGCGTTTCTGTTATTTATAAACCATAAATGTTTGTACAAATATTCTTTGAACAAATATATATGATGAAAAGGAAAGGGGCTATCTTTGAGAGGCTATAAACAGTGCCATTTCACATTAAAATTTTTAGGTAACAAAATAAATCTTGTCGTGGAAAATCAGTGAGTCTTTGTGGAGACAGTACTCGTACCCTTTCCAGTATTCTCGTAACAATATCCTAGGATTCTGGGTAGCTCGCCAATATCCATGCTATAACCCTCAGCTATTGTGAGACCCGAGAGCAATACAGAGACTGTTACCTGTCGTTCCGCGTCTATATGATAATACAGTCATTCAGACACGATAACTCATTTACGCCACTCAATTTTTCGACATTGATGTCATTAATGGGATTATTTATCGTTTCTGAACCTGATCATTTCAATTTGCTGTGCTATTTTACACAGTTTCAGTTTGCTATTTGAAATATTAATATATTTTTAAACAGCAGGTTGAAGGGCTATGAATACACATTAACCCAATCAGCAATTAAAATGTGCATTTTATTTTGTAATTAGTAAAAATGCACGTGAGCGGACAAAGGAGTTTTCCTAACATTATGTACATACAATTATTTTGTCATTTCAACAGACATTGCATATAACCGAGACGAAATTATGTGTTCATTTCTGCATGAACAGTTTTCATGAAGTGTTTTCACTTATATGACTTAGCTCACGGCGTCTACTGAGACTACAATGTCCTTTGATCTGAACCATTTTATCATATACACTTAACTCTGTGTATCTGTTTTTAGATTATCTGTGATATTTTAACATTTATATCTGTTTATATTTTTAGAATATCTGTGACACTTTCACAACTATTTCTGTTTATATTTCAATTTATCTATGTATATAGTCATGCCGTCATGATTACCTTGGTTCTGTGTAAACTGCAGCTCTCACGTGCTACAAACATCCTCATGAGACACCTGAGCAATATGCTGACAATAAAGAAAAACATCTGACAAGATCTAAATTAAGAACGGATCTATAGATGTCTGCCTATAAAGGTTGTCGAAGGAGGAAGAACAGTTTCTAGATTGAGATAACGATTTGATGACATCATTGGAGAAGGCTGTAAAGTTGTACCAATTGAAAGGGGAAATTGAACCAACTTTGTTTACGAAACGTACGACAGAAAGAAGCCATACAGAACACAAAGGAAAAAAGCGAAGATAAAGTTACAAAGGGAGACACAATTGGATTAGAGTTGCAAGAACACTTTGAGGAATATGTTGGCATTAGGGTACAAGATGATATCAGACAATATGTAGATGCACATTCAAGAAAACGAGGAGAAGAAGCAGGCAGACGAAAAGGAAGGAATGTAATGGTTTTGATGTATCCAGTCCGAACCCTACACACTCCAGCAAAAAAAGCTATATTCAGTTCTGCAGTATTTCGATAAGAGCATCAATGAAGACATGAAAAGAATAACGCCTAATTCTCTATGATAGAGTTTCATTTTTGGTGCCTATAATCTTGACCTCAATGCCCGGACAGATAGGCTCGGTTGATCTGTATATCATGAACATCTGTGTACTTACCACATACACCAATGAGGTGGCTGCTATTATATTGTCCAACGGTAGTGATGGCATGTATTGACAAATCGTGTTTGGGAGGATCTCCGATATTCCCATAAGGAAGTAGCAAGGCATTAATACACTTCCTGGACATCATAATGTCCCATATTTTCAGGATGCTTTCATTATTCATGCCTATTTAGGTATCAACAAACAGGCAATTATTTCCATTTAAGATATTATGTATCGGAGAGCCCACAATCCATGTAAATGGTTGGCCATTGTGGAAGGTACCATTTGGTTGATCGCCTGCTGCTCCAATAAACTTCATATATGAAGCATTGCCGATAGACAATTGGTTGGCATCGACCAATTGAAGAACGCCGGTGGAGCCGGACAGAGATGGATTTGTTCTTTTCCTTAATTAAAAAAAACCTGATTTATGGTTCTCGTTTCAGTATGCTATCATATCTGATGCATAGTTTTCGACGGATGCAGGGTCAAGCGTCGTCATCTTTTGTAAACATTAATATCTCCGAAGTTTTGTAAATTTGAACAGCCCATGTCGTAAAGATCGTGAACACGCCAATGATCCACTCTGGAATTTTGTCCCATAACGGCCACATTGTCTCTTCGGGACTGATATGTGTTGACCAATTCAGCAGCTCAACATAAGACAGTGACCTCCTACCTGCGTATCATTCAACACGTGGTTCGTTTTCTTGAGTCTCGTCTGCCCTTTTCTCTCAAACCATTAGTGGTAGATTTGTATCGACCATTAGCGGGATTCGGACAGGACAGACAGCTCATATTCTCCATCTTTATGATTCATGTGTGTTTGTTTATCATCTCAAATAAACATATATTAACATTTTATGTGTTCAGCATTGGAAACATCTTTATCAAAATACATCAATTTTAGTCAGAAGATACATATACAGCAATTGTTAAATGGGTTTCGTTTCCATCTGAGGTTTAGAATCATAGAATCAACTAACATCATGTCTTTATTAAACTTCATGTGCAAATACATTTGACACATACCCATGCGATCTTGGGACAGAACTCCATTTTCGTTGTCATGACATGACTTTAAATGATTTTTAAATGCTGCAAGTGTTCGTTATAACAAAATAAAAAATCGTTAAACGACAATACAGTGGTAAGGTTACAAAAAAATCTACACACTTGCAGTGATCATTGAAACAAGTACCTGTCTTTATAATGCTAGAGGAAAACCTTTTATGATATTTGTTTGCGTGACGAAGGATCCTGTATTTCTGACTTCATCGAAAAAGATATCAGTGGGAATGGCAAATACAAGTTAAACAAACGGCTTTAAAAATAGATCAGACGTTTTATTTTACTGTATCCGTCATATTTGTACCTGTCTTTATAATGCTAGAGGAAAACCTTTTATGATATTTGTTTGCGTGACGAAGGATCAGTCCTGTATTTCTGACTTCATCGAAAAAGATATCAGTGGGAATGGCAAATACAAGTTAAACAAACGGCTTTAAAAATAGATCAGACGTTTTATTTTACTGTATCCGTCATATTTGTACTAATTCGAATGACTCATTTTAAAATGGATATTTATCGTTTCCTACATAACATTAAATATGTAACAGTAATTACTTTGCCGATATTTTTTATTGCCAAGCTAACATACGAATGCTCAGTGTCATTAATATGTCCCTATATAGTTATATAAATATGTCTTTCATCTTATCATTAATCAAAACAAGCAGACACCAACGTTTCGGTCATTTGTAACATAGTTAACCGATACCTCTCTGTATAATTGGACCATATGGAAAAAATGGTTGTCTTTGAAATGCAAACAGAAAGGATTGTTAATTGACTTTGCAAGTAAAACAAAGAATCATAGCTGCCAGTTATAATATTAAATTTCCCCCAAAATTCATTTTTTCGACAATTTTTTTATTCAGTACTCTTCAATACACTGATATGCCATTATCCTGCCTTTAAGTTCGGTTTAACGCATTCTTACTGTATGAAATTTCGGCAAATTGCTCACGGCCAAATACTGTGTACATGATGTTATCGTCAATATCATTTCATTTCTCAAAATTAAAAGAAATCGTCCTTTTCCGTCAGATGTAATATTTTACATCTAGGCTTTTCTCGTTCTCGCCTGTCGATGGTGACTGTTTCAGTCGCTGAACTTGTGACGTCGCCACCGATGGAGTCCTAAGAGCCGCGAGTTACGGTTGTGCTAATTAGCAGTACAAGGACGGGTGGAAATCGTTCATTAATATATCATCTTCTCTGTATTAGTCAGGTAGACTTTGATGAGGTTTAATGACTTGGTTTAAATAGCATAATGATATGTTTGCGAAAAATATTAGCCCAAAAAGGCGTTTTTCATTAATACCGGTAGAAGAATAACTTGAACCATTGAACTTAACAGGATAATTTCTAATTATTTGTTCCTAAGTTTATCTTTTGATAAGGTTACTTCAGGAAGATCCTTCCCCGAATTGTCATGGTTCTAACAAACAAGATGACAGAAATCAATTCATAAATCAATGTTTATAAGGTAACAGTTAAAATCATTGCACTGTTTGTTTGACTTTTTGACACTCTTCCAAAAGACGAACATGATATTGCATATCTTGTTTGTGTAGTACCGTTTAGCGAAAATGGACAACAACAGTATTGAAACATGTGTATGTGGTCATTACATGATTAATGCCTACACATGCCTATGTTAAAACATCACTGTTTATTATCTTACATAGACAGACATAATTGCCCATACGTTTGCTACATTGCAATGAACAAAATTATTCGTACTGACGAAATTGTATTCTCATGGTTAAAGACGTTATAATTTGGACAGCGACATGAATACCTTATTACCTTGAACCGTCACTGGTGTCATACGTCTGCAGTAAGATACACTTAAGATATGAATTGAGCTCCGATGCACATTTAAGCATCGTTATCAATACCAGTTTACACCAGCCAACACATTCCAGGATATTTCAAACAACTTCAGTCTAGGCATAAGGAACACATACACGTTTTTATTAAATTTAATAAAACAGTAACAAAACAAGGAAAGCATTTCAAGCTAATATATCTGTGTATCTCTCCATTTTTGACATTTGTCTAGACGTTATTACTTATCCCTGCGTCCCTTTCTAGGTTTCATGACATTACACTCAAGGGTCCACAGACTAGGTCTAAAAGGCAAAAGCATCTGTATGACGCGAATTTCTTTATCATTTGGCTCTATTGAATATGACAAGATTCGAAAGATGCTCCCTTTTTGAAATAATCAAGACACTTTTTTTGAGTTTTGAGAAACAAATGTGTATTTGTTGCAACAGAATAAGAAAAGAAGCAAGAACAAAAGTGCATCCTTATTGCTATGAAGATATGCGGATACTCTGCTTGGGCATTCCAACATTTCGGATGGAAGAACTCCAAAGGGGCAAAGACTCGAATATTTTCAAGTGTTAAAGTGTAACTACGAAATGGTTATCAACCAATCCTATACATTTGAGTTCATATTCAAGAAATCACTTTCTCATAATGGTGGGAAAATATCAAAAATATAAAGCAGTCAAGTAGTAACTTGATGCTTTATTGTTTTACAACTGCTAGCTGTAAGCATAGGGTTTCGAGAAACACCGATAGAGGGCGACTACTAAAAGCTCCATTCTCGTCATCATAATCTGAAATAATATTTTGTTCCTTTGTATGATATTGATTGGAATTGTTTAAAGTTCGTTAGAACAACTGAATACTGCTGATGAACCTAAATATATCATCGATAGTTACTTTATGTAAACTTACATTTCTTAATCAGGTAGGTGCCATAAGAACGGGCTTCCATTGTCCATATTTTGCCGCCATGTCGTTGATATTCAAATGATAGTTACACTGATTGTATGGATTGTCTTGATCATGGTTTATTGTCGATATATCTACAGTCCAGATTTCGTAAGATGCATACATGAGAGAAGACAACGATTAATTTAACTGCTTCTATAGCAATGAAAGGATTTTGTGCAGATTTGATATGAAACATCCTTGGCTTAAATGATATGTAATTTGGAATTTTAGTGTCAGAAATATCACTTTC
Organism: Ylistrum balloti; assembly: GCF_031769215.1. Taxonomy (NCBI): domain Eukaryota; kingdom Metazoa; phylum Mollusca; class Bivalvia; order Pectinida; family Pectinidae; genus Ylistrum; species Ylistrum balloti. The sequence goes on along the minus strand of NW_026781861.1, from coordinate 814,984 downwards.
AGATCAATATTGTTTGTCAAATGATGAAATGACGACCACAAAAATCACAGTTAATCGTTATCTCTTTTAATGAGGATGAAAATAATTACATATTTTCATGATTAAAGAAATAAAAAAAAAGTATTATAGAAGGCATATAGAGTTGTTCAAGTATGTATGAGTGTGAATTTTAGGGTCCTAGGGTGAAGGTCAAGAACACTGTTTTTTTTCCCATTTTTAAGATAAAAATGCCCACAATACTTTGGAGAAGTTACCTATGCATTACAATGAACTTACATTCGTACTAACAAGTACACAGGTTTGTCTATCGTAGTGATATGAAACACATCAAGAATGCAGAGGTATTATTGCTCTTGTTAGACTTGTATCACAAGTAGATACGAAAGAAAATTAGACTTGCAAATATGTCTTTACATTGTTAGATGACGTGTTTACAGGTTGATATGTTAAGAACGTAAATATGTGTTGTCTGTACACTCTATATATATTATCCTTAACGCCGATATAAAGATATAATTTTACACTAGGAAGTGACATGACAATAATTATATACCCACTTAAAACACAGGAATTGCGGGAATACTTTCCGTTTATAATACAACACGATATACCTTGGATATGATTGACCTGGTTGAAATTCATTGTATTGTTCTTTGAGAGAACAACAATTAATATAATGGGGAAAAGTGACAAACATTTACATCAAATTTAGTCTGTTTAAGGCTTGTGTTTTAACAAGAACCTTATCTGCTTTCCCATTATTGAGTCTAGGAAACGAGTTGAACCTGAGATAATAGGAAGGCGTACTACCCAACACATTATCTCCTAGGAAATCTCGACATTTCTTGTCCAGTTCAATTTCCGTTGTATGATTATTTTCCTCCAATATATAGCAGGCGCATACTTCCTCATAGAGCCTGCTGTCCGGTACGGGTATTACTATAACCTCCCTAACGTCCGACAGCTTAGACATGGCTGCTTCCACGACGCTAGTAAAAACCTTTAAACCCCCTCTCTTAATGATGTCTTTTGATTTCCCCTTCACCAATAATTTCCCATTCTTTGTAATAGTTCCGATGTCACCGGTTCGGAACCATCTGCCGTCAGCAAAAGAGGCTGCATTCAGCTCTGGAGCATCTCGGTAAGACTGCATCATCGTAGAAGATCTAACAAGGATTTCTCCCAACATTTCGCGATTATTAGTTTCACCTTTGTCATTGACAATTTTGACCTCATAACCTGGAAACAGTGACCCAACATTACCTTCCTCCATTTCAGGCGTGATCTGCGTAGAGCATATAGCTCCAACTTCGGTGGATCCATAGATCATGAACATCTTCTCTGTACATTTATCACATAATTGAGTGAGATTCCTGCTGATATGCTGGCCACCAGTGCAGATGGCGTACATTTTATAGCCACAAGAAGTGATAGCTTCGATATTTGCAAGAATATCGAGGACAGCATAAGGCAGGAAAAAGGCACTGCTACAATGCTCGACCATGATGATATTCCAAATCATCAAAATATTTTCTTTCTTTATGCTAATTGTGTTGTCAACAAAAACCCGTTTATTGCCATTCAAAATGCTGAATATCGGGGAACCCCCCATCCAAGCAAAAGGCCGATCGTTGTAGCAGTTGTCAATCGGACGGTCGCTCATTGAACCAAGACAGGCCATGTATGAAGCATTGACAAATGACACGTGATCCATTTCTACCATTTTTGGTACTCCCGTGGAGCCCGACGTTGTAAAAATCAAGGCGATACTGTCTGGTTTTATCCTTGGAAGGAGAACGGCTTCCTCGTCAGCTGTCAGCATAACATCAGCTAACGATGGCAGATAAGACGGTGTTGATTTTCTGAGCAACAAAACGATCGGTTTGTCTTGCGAGGATATATCGTTGATCAGGTAAGCTTCGATGTCTAATAAATAGTTTTGGTCTGATTCCGGGTCAAGTAGAACAGCTTTACTTTTTGTTGAAGTTAGTATCTTCAGCGTCTCAGAGAATGACTCTGACGTTTCATAGAAATGAACTGCGATAGCTCCAGTCATAAAGATCGCAAACTCGCCAATAATCCACTCTATGGAGTTCGGTCCAATGATTGCTATGCTGTCTTCGGGTCTAATCCCTTTAGCGATAAGATATTTAGCGATATTTGTGGATCTGTTCATAAGCTCAGCATACGTCAGGGACCTTCTTCCACCACCAGCAGATCGTTCAACAAATATTTCTTTTTCAGGATCCACATCTGTTTTTTCTCTCAACACATCAATTATTGATTTGTATCTAATTTGGGAGGGATTCGGTCTGGAAAGGTAGCTCAGATCCTCCATTGTTACAAAGGTATTGATATTGTCTCCCTGTAGTAAATTAAATTCTTGTTGCAGACGTCATGTAAATATTTGAAATTTTACAGCTTAATAAACTCATATGCTTTAGTTAATCATTTTCGAATTAACTTAACTGATACTTCTATAAACCTGATGCATATTTAGATAAAAAAAAAAAAAAAATACGAAAACAACCCCATACCTTTCACTCTAACATTCCTTTAGCGCAAAATTTTATCATAATAACTACAATTTACATCCAACAGTTTGGTCCTTACATTATTTAAGACCCTACGATAGATATGACACTTTGAATAGGATGATATATGTATCTAACATCCAACATTCCTGTAATAAGTTTCACCATTGGTCAGAAAAATCACGAGTTTCAGTCATGTTACAAAATGACTGCCTTGCTCAACACTTGACCAGACCGAAAAGTTACAACATTTTATCGGGAATTATTTTCTTTTCTTTCAGCACTAAACATCATCGGATCAATTGGAGAAATTTGAAATGTTTTTGGAGAAGGCCGCCATTTTTTTATTGTAAAACGACTAAAAAGTGTTAAACCATCCGATGCAGGTAATTTGATCGCTTACTATTAAATGACTAAACATATATTTCAACACCCCCCACCACCACCCACCCACCCACCCACCCACACACACACACACACACACCTGAAACGTTTTCTTGTCTTACCTTTCACATGTGTAGAAATTCCGTCTTGCACATATCAAACGGTATGATCTAACCTGGTAGTAAATCTTACTCTGTAACGCTTTATAGACAGTACAGCGTGACAGTGCATTAGATCTCTGTGCTGAATCACGTGTGATATGTAACATACATGTATACTCATGACTCTGACTGACAGATATAGTCATTTTAGGACACGTCGGCATTACTTGTATGCGTGCTAGCTGTTATTATATATGAGGAAAGACACACGTGTACATGAAGGTTTGATATGTAACAAGGTGGTCCCCTATGTCCACTATCATTCTATTAAACGGCTACCTTTTAGGAGGTAGATCGTGATGCTAAAATTTATTATTAAAATTACTTAAAATTGATGATCGTAATGTTGAACACAAGCAATCCTAATTACAGTTAAGTTACAATGTCTTTACATACAGTTGAGATTAGCATCAGTCATAGGCAATATTGATTGAATGAATAGACCACGATGCCGTTTGACCTTAATATGACAATTTCTCGATTTTTCTGAAATTTTCACCATATGAAGAGAGATTAATAACCCAAATAATTTGCAAAACATTTTAGTGTGCTAGAACCGGAAGTACGTGTTTACTTTCGCAAAAAAAATTAAAATACTAAAAAATATGTTCAAATTCATAACTTTTTTTATCTTTCAGTATTTTAATATATATTTGACATCGCAATGTAAAGATAAATATGCTTATTACAATATGGTATCAATTAATCCAAGATTTTATCTATTTAATAGCTTTTTGTTCCATAAACTGACACCTGTGGTTCACTACATTAAATGAGTTATAACACAGACCCCTGGGGCCTTTTCCTTGTTTGTTTCTAAAGGTGCTAGAAGTAGTACCTAGTTTGGTTTAGATTGATTCTATTGTTTCCGTGAGAGATCCTTTGATTAAATCAGATGTCATTGTCACGAGTCATTTAAATGTATCCCTCTAGCTAGTTTTAATCAACGAAAGACAATACGCATTACACTTGTTTGAGATATGTGATAAGATGAAAAAGTCACGCGGTATATGTGAGGTCATAATGCTACTTCGATAGACAACGTTGAATTTGTAAACAGCAGTGTAGACAGCAGACACATTACACATATATATCTCATTATGATTGAACATGATAACCCAAAGAATTCTTGAAAAAAAATTACGATTGTTAAATACATTTAGTAGTCTTACGGCCTAAACCATGTTCTGTCTGTACAAAGGCTTTGAATAGTTACATGTAATGCTCCTATGTATTTTTTACGTGTGATTCGTGTTTTCGGCTCATTTGGTAGTTGCCACTTGTGACAACATGACGCTTAACCAGTATTTGGTGTTTGTCGTTCTTGTCGGCTTTGCTGTTGCTGTAACAGGTAAGTTTATTTATCCTATTAATCTGTCTATATTACATTAGAACTGTCTTTTTCTTGTCTACATGTATGATTTGCGTTCTCCAGTCGTATTTTTTTCACAAAGGCTACTCCTGACTTTGATTTGGTATGCTAACATCATTTGTCTTCATGTTTTTTATGTACGTTGAGTACTCATGCTTGGTTACATATATATTATTTGTTGATTGGTATAATCCCACGTTAGTGCCTTTGTGGGTTTAGGGGTCTCCTTTTATGTATATGTAAGACACCTGAAGTTGTTTACTTGTTTACTGGAATATTCCATGACATGGTAAGTATGATATACACGTTTATATTCTGTCTTGTACTTGACAACAACTAGAGAAACATATTTATTTCATAATTTCCCTTACATAATGAAGTATATAGACACATATTTACATAAAATTATATTTATATACCTTTGTAGATGATATCATACTCAGCCACAAGAACGTTCACACAGTGATGTATAAGACAAACACTTTAATAAAATTATATTTACAGTCCTTTGTAGATCATATCATATTCAGCCTCAAGTACGTTCTTTTCATCACAATCGTCAACCATGTATTATATGTTCAAAATTCATTATCCAGAATTTAATAAAAATGAGTAATTTTACTGCTCAGTTTTAAATCTAAATTTACGGAAGAAAATCTGCAAAAGATTGTCTGAAACGGTCTCCAATCCTTAACACTTTAGTCTATGTCTACGGTCAGAAATCAGGTCTTAATCTTTATGGTAGATCTGACTCGACTATTAAACCTCTATTCATGAATATCTGGTCTCACACAGTTTGGTCATGGCAGGTAAATTTGCTACCTGGTTCTTTCATGTCTACAATGCCTAATTATAATAAAAAGATATATATCTTCCACGTTCAAGACTTCGTCAATACGTTTCCCCACAATGCCTCCTGACAGCTTTATGCAGTAACAATGTCTTTTTGTATTTATTCCAGTGAAATATAGGAACAAAGTCATTTGATATTATATGAAATTATATATTATATGATTACTGATATGGACATTTCCCTATTTTCATTGTCGAATATAGATGAGGCGAATACGTTGGTTTTTAGGTGTTTCTCTGATTTCGTGTATAGAACAGTTTTGTGATACAGTAGATCTTTACCAGATAAAATGGCAGAATGCAACGAAAAGCATCCCTTTAAATGTCATCCTCTTATTTGTCACTCCAGACGTCAAAGAACGAACGAATATTGACCAAACATTTTTGGTTTACATATTTTGATTTTTTTCTTCTATTCTTCTATTACTTAAAAATGTAATATGAAAAAAAATTTAATTGCTCCTGGTTTATATATATTTCACTTGTCTGTAAGGATGTCTGTTTTTAATTGGTTTTTCATACTCGTGAAATACATTTTCAATTAAACCGGAAAGCAGTAATGGCTTCTATACACACATTGTAAAAAGCATTATGCATTCAGACCATACATGTTTTTCCTGTTCTCGCTTGATAATACAGTATCACGTGTACCTACTCGGGATAAAATTGAAATTATCATAGCTGATACTTGATAATATTTCATCAAGCATTTTTCGATGTTGTAGACAAAGTAGTTATCCGTTTCATTCATCTAAACCTCAGAAGTCCTGTTACTTTATCCGAATTACTCAGTGACGTCATTAAAAACCAATGACACAATGACGTCATTAATGAGCAAAAAATAATTTAAGTTACCTGGGAGATGAATCCATCAAACACCGCTTGTGGTGTTTATTTTGGTTCAAAAGTTTATGTCGATCGTAAAAGTATCTCTCTGTGAACAATATAAAAACATATATACTCATCATTTAACAAAACATTTAAAGCTTTAGAATTGCTCATTTACAGGTCATAATTTTTCTTCAACGTTTGATATTCGCCTTGCAAACGGCACGAACAACAGTTCTGGTCGTGTTGAGGTGTTTTACGAAGGACAATGGGGAACTCTGTGTGCAGACAGTTGGAGGTCCTATGAAGCTTTGGTCGCTTGTAGGATGCTTGGATTTAGGTGAGTTAGTTATAAGTGATATTGAATGGTAACCTACAAGTGGTCTAAACAACCAGAAAATACCGGTATACTAGTAATTTTGTAATCAACTCAATTAGGGCCAAGTTGAACAAATTGGGTGATTTAAATAGAGATCATTTAAAACGCTATTACGCAATATAACTTGGTGTCCGGAAAGAGCTAACGTCTTTTGTTTCATCAAAGATACCGGCCATGTAAATATAAATAAATTCTTTTAAGGTTTTATTTTCAAATTACAGCAAAGTTAACATGAAAACCAACAACCCTCCTAGATATCTAGCATCAAATACATTTGATTTCATATCGTACATATCAAAGTTACCCGAGACGAAGGGTAAATGCTGATGAATCTTTGTGTCCGAAGTCCATCCTTAAACAAATGATATTCTATTAAAGATGTAACGGATTTGTGTACAATTTCAATACAAATTGGCAGCTACATTCCATGGACAAATATGATCCATTTACACTAACCACGTGGTCCCTTGCCAGCAAGATACCGAACTCAGAAGGAAAGACTCTGATACCTGATATGGTTAAATGAATAATTTTCATGGATAGGAGATCTTGAACTATGACTATTATGGAACCGCCAGATTTATTTTTGTCTCAGCGAGAAAAACAAGAATCAGGAGCGACATATTTTAATTTCAGTCAAACTTCGATGGTCCGAAGAAAGCGAAAAGAAAAAACCTTCGATATATCGAGACCTGTTCTTGGCAGTTATATCGACATTCCCATGGTCATTACCATGGTTAATGACAAAGCATTTCTACCCGAAAAAAAAAAAAAAAAACACACACACAGCATTTACTCATCACAAGTTGTAATATAAAGAGATATCACTTTATTAATGAAATAAGAAAAGTTTCATCATGGAACAAACAACTTAACTTTTAAAGGAAATTGACAAGGAATGGACGTACACGTAATTTCATGCATATAGTATTTTACGGATCGATTTTAAACGAAGCGAACCACAGCATTGAAGTGGTCGTCACGTGAATAAACGTTATATGTATTGTCCCATTTATAAAAAAGCAAATGAGTAACATATTGTATTTTTTTCGGAAATGACTAACACAACACATCTTCATCTTGATCTCAAGTTGTGAAAATTATCTGTGTTCTAACGACGGCTAATCTGACGTGAATAGTAAAGTGGATAATTGACAGATAAATCACAATTTTCCCATGGTTTTTATACGTAAACCTGAAGGTAGCGCTTTAAGTAGGAGGACATTCATCACAAAGGGTTTAGGTCCTTTTTGTTTCACAATTCCAAAATTTAGACACTATTTCAGTGTATATGATTTTACCACAAAAGCGTCGATGAACATCAACAATGTCCCATTATTTTTGTATGTCTACATTTTGATATCATGACTTATTAATAATGTTAAATTTTGTTTGTGTTAATGACCACGTAACACTGAGTTAACAACAGCACGCTATCGTAACTTCTTTGTCATGTAGCACTCTTTGTTAAAATGCTTGAAATTCTATCGCGGAGCGCAAATACCTGTTCAGTAAGTACAGTACAGAAATGTTCAATAACAAGAACGTTTTTAACGTATTGCCAATGAAGGAAAGACTGACTGTGTCTGTTGTTCACTCGATAACACTTTACATCAACAAGAGCTACCACGTAACGTTGACAATGACCAGATGTCACCAAGACAGCACAGATAGCTAAATGGACCTGCGAAACTCGTTTCGGAGTCACTTCCTGTGATAGTTAGGTTATTTGTTCTAATCATACGTCAAACTGTCATGTTAAACCTGACATCCCTAAAATTCTGCTATCGAAAAATAACATCATTGAAATGTAGAATGCGCGAAACTTATTTACACGTACTATATCTTAGATTTGACAATTCACCATTGTTTCATATGAAGTGGCCCTTGTTTGTTTGATCCATGTTGGGTGCGTGGGTTGCGAATCGATTTCCCGAATGGACGTGAAAAGGTCGGGGAGGGAGTCAGCTCCTGGGATTCATCCCGGGTACTCATGTTTCCGCCAACATTAACACCACTCTTGTGTCTGCTGTCTGGCCAACCAGGGTAATTAATAGTTGTTGCTATAACTTTAAGTATAAGTTTAATTAAATATTTGGTCCCATCTCCTGTGAATGCCGTCGTCACATTTCCGTATGTTTTGCAATCATCTTATCATTGAAAGCATTCAAATTTTGGTTTCAGTTATGGTCTGAATGTAGGAACGGCGTTCTTCGGTACTGGCTTTGGTTCGCCTTTGATGGAAATTGAATGTGACAGCACGGAACAAAATTTAGAAAATTGCTCAATCAGTGGTTGGGGAATCGACAGTTGTAATCAGAGTGGAACTGCAGGTGTGATCTGTTTCTCGACAGAAAAAGGTAATAGTTCAAGAATAGGATGTAAATGTTACTGCTAACATTAATTTATCCAGATAAGTGAGATTTAAGAAAGGAATGAAATGGAATTTTAAAATCACCAATATAAGCCATGTCCTGTCGACTTTTTTTTTATCTATTACTCATATATTGCTTTCCTTCTGTAATGTTGGTTGCAGATGTATTGTTCTAGGGACACATCATAAATAATCTAAAATTCTGTTTTCAAAACAAATTATTAAATGGTACAAGACCTCATATATTTTCGTAAACTCAACCTGAAACACTCAAATCCAGATAATTGTTTCAGATCGTTTGAGAACTATCACGTTGCTTGATCTGAAATAAAAAGTGTATAAAAAGATCGAGATGATATAAATGTAAGCATGAAATGGGATATTTTGTCTGTGGTTAGATTTTAGTGTATGTGGCGCCTGGCTTAAATGGTGTCGTTTGCTTCGTTTAACGTCTTATCAACAGCCAGGGTTATTAAAATATGGCTACTTGATGCATGCGAGGTGAGTGCATATGTTGAGTGCGTGTGTTTTGTGAGAGTGCGAAATATTCGTTTAAGCCGATGTATGATAGTGCAGAACTGAAGCCGATTTTACAGTCCTATCTTACTGAAGTATATTGCGGGAGATCTCCAAGAGGATAAACCACCATTTGGTCACAATATACAGATAACGGGTATATCACTCATTACACAACTACAATGCTGAAAGGAGAAGCAGGAAGTAAAAACCATTTTAAAGTGCTGTGGTATGTGTCGGCCGGGGATATAAGCCAAAGTCTTTCTCACAAATGTTAATTTGTGGGTCACGTGGTAGACTATAACAAAACAATAAACTGTTCAACATTGGTTTACTCATCTTCTATCAATGTAACACAAACAGCGCACACCTCTTCTCTGCAGGTTGATGGACATTCTGCTCGGTAACTATGCATTCAAGCACTCTTGTGTAAATGTCATAAAATGTCACCCCTTTGTAGCTTTCGTACCTCTATATCCATATCACTAACCATCCGGTAATTACGTACGTTTAGTAAGTCTGAAATGGACACATAACACGTTAAAACGCGATCAAGTTTAAATGCTCGGATATGTTTTATGGAATTTTCTAGAAAAGGATTTTGACGTCCGTCTTACGGGAGATCCAGGACCACATGTGGGACGTGTAGAAGTGTACTTCGCTGGTTACTGGGGAACCGTTTGTGACTTCTTTGACTGGGACAACAAGAATGCTAACGTCACTTGTCGAATGTTGGGATACAGGTACTACACATTAATTAATGTATTTTGGGAATGTAAGCGATTAACACTCATGACAATCTCTAAGACGTGCTCTGGTCCTTGTCATATCATCCTTGAGCTGAAATATAAACTCACATCAACTGAAAAATCCATGTTTATCAGGTAGATGTCGTTTTCTATGTCGTGCACAACATGCATCAAAAGTTTATATTAGCCGACTAATAACAATGGACTCCCTGAAGGATGCCATCCCCGATACTCCGGGGATTACAATCACTTTCGCTCTCTGCACCTCTGGATTATTTTATGGCAAAACTGAAAGGGATAAGCGAATTAATTTTATTGGTCAATAGCTTGTTTCAAGAGAAGGGAAAAACTGACCAATCACAGACTGATATGACCTTTTGAAGATCATAAATGAGTTACACCCAGCTTCAAAGTCAAAACATTATACCGTTATGTGACCTCGAGATTCGCTTGATGTACATCAAATTATCAAATAAGTCTTCTCGTCTTATCCGCAAGGTTTTGCACGTGGAACGGTTCAATTTTCCAATTTTACAATGACATGTCCCAGTAGTGAGAGAGCGATGGTGAGCGTAACCTCTAGAGTTATGGATGATGGAGGGATGCATGTTACAAGGATGAAGAACTACCACAAATGATAACAACGAATATACATAGATATCAAAGATTCCATTAAATGTGAATCTGATACAATACATCATCATTTTAAAGTCGGTATCTTTATATTCATTATATTTAGTAACGGTCGTCGAGTCTTTCGAACCAATCGTTATGGCAATCTAACAGAACCTGTATGGATGGAAGGAGTTCAATGCAACGGTACGGAAGAAAGTTTGGCTAGTTGTTCATTTCACGGATGGGGTCAAGTTCACAGCTGTGAAAACTATCCTGCTAATGTGTTCTGTTATAACACCACAGGTATGTTTAAACTTAACTACTCAAATTCAGTCGCTCTCCATGTTCAGTATGCCGAAAATATTATGTTAAAGCAAAGACTGATCCTGAGGTCCTGGACATTAGTATGACTCCTCTCCGTCAGTGTAGCTAGATTAAAAGGTGACAATATTATGTAAGTAAATGACGGGCTGTGTTTATAATAACTTCATGAAAGATCTGGTGACATAACCAAAAATTAAAATATAGAGTCTCAAAAGCTTGTCTCCCCAAATGGAGGTGTATGTAGCAAATTCTTTGAAATTTATCTTCTATAGAAGAATGACAGAATTTGGTGTAAATTTGGTCGGAATCGGACCCTTGAGACTGGAGGGCGAGGATCAATAGTAGAAATAGAGAAATCACTTTACGATGTTGCTGTTAGAACGAAATTGTGTTGATCAGATTTGATCGGAAGCATCGTCGGAGAGAGGAAACCAATTTGCTATTAAAGATGGGTTCTGAACCAAATAGTGCATATAATGAAGAGCAATTTCTTTGCAATCCTTCTTCAGGAGACACAGGACATTTAGCCAGAAGCATTGTTTGGTGAAGGAGAGACAATTCAGGGACTAGATCCAATAGCGGATTTTTTTTCTAATTCCTAAAGAAAATTGAAATTTGGTACAGGCACCGGTTTTGATTAAACGGTGATTTTTTCTACAATTGTTTTTGGTTTTCAGACTGACATATCTGAGTAAATATGATAGGCTATAGAGCCTCTTGTATCTATTATCGGACAACAACAATTGTTGTATAAAGGGAAGAAAGCCGTACACACATTATTATTTGACAGGTAACTTTCATACGTTTTCTTTGAGCAGTTTCTACAGTAGATATTCGCCTAGTGGACAAACTCAACAGTTCTGCTGGGCGACTGGAGATATACTACGGTGGACACTGGGGAACTGTTTGTTCAGCAAAGAACACCTTTAACGACAGTGATGCTACAGTCGCTTGCAGAATGCTTCATTACAGGTGAAACATATTTATTGAACATGTAAGACATTTAATTTGTCGTTAACAGTGAAACTTCTCTTAAGACCACCACGGGATTAAGACAGTTCTTTCTGCCCAATCTGCATGATTATAGTTGTGGTATCTCAAACATTTCAAAGTCACGACTATGTCCGGATTAGGCTGAAGAATTAAATCCCAGACGCGGGTTGGGACCAAAACACTGGATCAGTTCTAACATTCCCTTTGATTTTATTCCCTGATTTCAAGCAATGTTATATGGTGATTGGATTGAAATCATAACTTCCCCGAGGTTATGACTCAGGAATCAAGTCAATAATGGGAAGACAAGACCCAAAAGTCAGTTTGACCCTTTGACCTCAAGGCCATTAATTTCATCAATTCTAAGAAAAGGACTTGTTCATAATTATAATTAAATGTGATATTACCCTCTGCTATCTGTAGGTGTACAGAAGATTTTCTAAAACGACCCCATCCCATTTTCTCCTATTTGGCCCCGCCTTTTAATCTCAGCCCCACAGATTTAATAAAATCATATAACGTTTAAGCAATGTTCCATTTCTCTTTTTGCCAAATTTACCTGATATGTATCGATACATATTTACATGAAATACTGACCCCAACTTATCTTTTGACTCCTTGACCTCTTGACCGTAAATTTCATAAATTCAAAAAATGGTTATTTGATCATTAGAATCGAATGTGTCATTAATGAACGATATATAACATAAGAAAAACAAAAATTGCAAACTTTATATATATTGTTTGGTATGGGACTTAATGCTAATGAGTTAGGATTGTTAAATTCCAGTAGTGGAAAGGTACTGGAGGGATGGCAGGGTGTACCAAATGAACCCATATGGATGGCCAATTTAGGATGTTCTGGTACCGAGGCCAACCTGGCAGACTGTCCTTTTGACGGTTGGGGTGTGGTTAGCTACTGTGATAATCAACCACGTGTCTTGTGCTTCAACGAATCAGGTAAACCTGACAACCCTTTTGTGCCTTTGTTTATGTTTGTAATCTATAGTGAATTTAGAACTTAAAGTATACTTTGTAATAATATTGAGATTAAATTGATATCTACGAAAGTAAAATATATTAACATACCTATGTTCAATTGATTTTTCTCGTGATTTTAGACATATATAAATGAGAACGTCTGTATGACTAATCATTGACTCTTGAATAAGATGCCTTTGTTTATTTATTATCAAATTTGATGCAATAAATATATGCAATTTTTATTTACATGCATGATGACTTAATAAATCTATATGTATATTATATGTTGCTACCTATGCTCGTGTATCATAATATTAAAATAAGTTTTGTACCACGTGACAATGGATCTTTCGTGTATAAGGTTGGTATATTTTTATCATTATCGGTTCAAAACGTAAAACAGGCCCTGGTCAACAGCGTCAGGTTTGTATATAATCATTTTCAGCATTTTAAATGTTTTATATATGATGTAATGTATGTATATTATTATATATGGTACTTTGTTAAAGTATTTGAAGTTCCAGGTTTCCTTATAACACTATTTTTATATGTGATATGTTTAAACTCTACATGAATGGTGAATTTAACAATAACAACATGCTGAAAACACGCATGAAAGTGTGACATCACAGCTTATATATCAGATAACAATAGACACCGTATGTAAATAATTTAGTCGATGCATGCTGCCCTCGTGGTTTCAGCAAAAGCATTGACGTTGATTGGCTTATATATACAACGGTTATCGTTGGAAATCAGAACCAATTCATGTTTCGGACATATAAAATAAAGTAAATGTCCTGTTTTGATTGGGTTGTTTTTACAAGAAAGGAAAAATAAATCTATCACCAAACTCTTATTCATATGGCATCCAGGAACATTTTATCGCACTCTTACAGGAACAATAGAAATTATCTTTCAGTTTTTTGTTACATATTTGACATCACAATGTAAAGGTAAACATGCTAATTACAATATAGTATAAATTAATACAAGTTTTTATCTATTTAATAGGTTTTTGGACCAAAAACTGACCCTTGGTATACACCTGTGGTTCACTACATTAAATAAGTTATAGTACAGGCCCCTGGGGCCTTTTGGATTCTTAAAACTCATTTCCTTGTTTGCCTCTCAAGGTTCTACTAATAGTACCCAGTTTGGTTTAAATTAGTTCGTGGGCTAAATTCTATTGTTCCTGTAAGATGTCTTTTGAATAGACAAGAAGTAAATACTTGTTTTTTCAGTAAATAGCATAAAAATACATAACACAACAGTATTTTTTTATATACAAAGTATATATGAAATCATACAGTAGTTGATAAGAACATAGCTTCCCTGAAAATAGACTTAAATGATAATGTTGGTCCAACAATTTCAAAATCTTTTTTTTAATTAAGAAAAATATCTTTAACAACTTTGATTTTCATATTGTAATGTAGGTAATATAAAGCAATTGAATAAAGTTAAAAACAACCCATTTACAACACAGACGATTTACTATTCCAAATATTCGGGTCCCGTGTAGAACCACGTCCACGTCGTGGGACCTGGTAACATGTCAGCTGAGATATGGCCGAGAGTTCTACAAGACCTGACCTGACGTTCCGGAAGGTCTAGGGTTTTATGAATCATTTACATCAACTGTCATATACAACCTGGACTTATCTTTGTAATGTCAAAGATAAGCCAGGTGGGGAAGCGAATATCAAAGAGATGTCACTTCTGGTTGTGTTGTGGTGGGATATCAGGGTATATGGAATGTATATGTCGGCGTGGTCCTTAATTACATGCATGAAGAGATACATATGATAGCATATAATTAGACGACTGCCATAATTGATATATACTATATGAACCTCACTTTCAAATTGGTTATCATCGTATTTCAAGTAGAAACCTGAATAATAATTTTATTAACTTCTGTAAATAAAAGTTCCCAAAAATTATATATTTATATCTGGTAAAATGCCGATATCACATGGTTTATCAGTAGTATACATTTGAATTATGGGTAATTTATTCCTCGCTAAATCTCAAACACTGAACAAAACAATACCGTCACGGCAACTGAATCTTAATCCATAAGCGATTGAAATGGGGTAAAATATGAAGAAAGAAGTTACCTTTAAAAAGATACAAGGAGATTAAAACCCATGCATTCCAGGAGAGATAACATTTTATTCTCCATCATCGACATTCGCAATGTAAAATCTTGATCAAAGTAAGTAATGTCACATTTCAAAATGAAAAAAATAAAAAGGCACCAAGTGGAACTAAAATGGAGCTTTTATTTGAAAATGAGAAAATATGTATCTACTTTTTTTCAGAAATAGAAACAGAATGAACAACGATCGAAGTCTGATTGTAACAGCCAACAATCGTTAAATGATTGGCTTGAAATATTTCTTCAGTAACAGAGGCATGTTTTTATCTCTAATTATGACTGACTTTGTCAGTTTGGCCTTCAGAACTAAAACAATGTCAATCAAGAATTGTTTACTAAGCATTTTATAAAGAATGTTGGAGTTCTTACAGTTTCTGATCTGACAACAGGTATGGAGGCGCATTAACACGCCTGTTGATATGTTATTTCACATTTTTATCTTTTGTTTGAAAATGTTTAAAAAATCAGGTTGTTAGCTTATTGCATTGATAATTCACACATACTTTCATACCTTTATTGTTTTCTACCGGTTTTCCAAGTTGCATTTGTTTGCTTTGAGCGCAAAATGGTAACTGGAGATAATAAAAGTGTTTAAGGATTTTAACGTCCTCCCAATAACCTGACTCATCAGGACGTGTGTCAAGAGGCACATCGAATGGAAAATAAAGTTTAGGATGACATAGTAAGAGAGGAGAGAAACAAGATCTCATATCTGAAACAGCCTGTTGATAATCAACAGTTGTATAATCATACTTAATATACATCACTTGTAACCAATGCCAAGCATTCATCAATCTGTTTCTCAGAATTGCTCTCAAACGCTTGATTACCTGATAACATGTTATCGGTGGCCAAAAGAAAAATGTTCTATATATGCTTTGAAAGAGGTTTAGTATTGCCATTGATAATGAGGTCACAAAATTGATGAAGTATTGGAGTTTTGCAGTACTTCTTGTATAATTATGAGTGAAATTTCAATGGAATTAGAGTTTATCAGAATTCTAAACAACTGTCTTATTTTTTTTTTAAATTACCAATAAACATGGGAGTTATTCGCCATACTTTTATCAGTCATCAGGTAAAGTTTTGTTTTTACTGTGGTTTAAAAAATACACTTACTGTGATGATATACCTAGTGAGAAATCAGACAAAATATAAATATATTTCATTACAACACACCAACTACATCATAATGTATGCAATATATCAATGTTGATGGATGTGAAACTGTTAAAACAATTGGCATGGACTGGATTTCAGATTTCTGTGCTTTCACTGCAAGACATTGGAAGTTGGGGCACAATTCCATAAAAAAATTTAATGTGTTAGATCAGACTTCCGGATAAAGAGGATAAACTGATATTAATGGCACTTGCTATGAACCGTTTATGCATTTTATATATCTTTTTTTTTCAAGGAATAAACACAGATATCATTTATGCTTCATAATTGGTATTTATTATATACAACTAAATTCATATCCAGTTCTTGCAGCTTACATAAATAAATACATAATCTTTTATCATGGACATCTGTTAATGACTTAATCACATGTAAGGTTTGAAGATTTTATATATATAAAAAGGCAGGAAATGAATTTTAAAATGTACCAGTTAAGTAAATTTTAAATCAAATAACACTTTTTTCCATTTCGTTTGTTTATATATTTATGCATTACAAAGTATAATACATACACTGAAATGCATGTACATTATGCATTCAATAAAAGATCAGAAAACACTACGCTGATATCAAACGTCTAATAAAACCATTATAATGTCATATTCCAAAATCAAAATTCAAACCATGGAAAAATTAGTCAATTCAGACCGAGTTCTGATCGCGAGTCAATTCAGACCAAGTTCTGATCGTGAGTCAATTCAGACCAAGTTCTGATCGTGAGTCAATTCAGACAAAGTTCTGATCGTGAGTCAAATCAGACCGAGTTCTGATCGCGAGTCAATTCACACTTATTTCTCGTGGTCTTATTATGTTAATTTCAGCAATGATTTAACAACAACAATGAGTAAGTTTGTATTGTATTGACATACGGAGTATGTTTACACTTATCATGAAGGAGAAAGCAGAAGTGGTTCATCCTTGAATGATATGGTCATGCATGAAAAATATTTCAGAATGTTCTTGACATAAATAATACTTTCTCTTCTCAGCTTCTTAAACACACAGACATTTCTTTTCACGCCATACAAGTTATATCAAATTGTGCTTGTAGAATTCATGATATACACAAACCCAGATCACAAACAGAACCGCCTTATATTCTTTAAAAATGTCCCTTTTTCATAGATGATCTTCCGAATCAGTATTTAACCCAATATTTACAGCAGATACTAACATACACTTTCAAGTCATACAAGATATATACTGGTCATTGTCAAAAGCCCTCTCATACTCTACAGCATCTGTATTTTGTTAGCATTTACTTTCTGTTACCATAAGTTTTTTTATTTTTATTGAATAAAGCATTAATGAATTACATCCATATTTCACAACTATCTTGAAAAAATTGTGGAATATATCAAATGATAAATGAATTGCTCCTAAACTAGAATATCTTTCTTATAATCAGAGATGTATTGCTCAATGTATCACAGTTAAGTGTCTTATACAACACTGAATATCAGACCAACATCATTTAATAATTCCTCTAACTCCAAAACATATATTATACATTCTTATGTACTT
The DNA here is from genome assembly GCF_031769215.1 of Ylistrum balloti. Lineage (NCBI taxonomy): Eukaryota > Metazoa > Mollusca > Bivalvia > Pectinida > Pectinidae > Ylistrum > Ylistrum balloti. The sequence goes on along the minus strand of NW_026781861.1, from coordinate 797,049 downwards.
AAATTCATCCTAATTTTTTGCACTTGCATGATGATAATGTTTAATGTTTGTACATTAGAAAATAACATTTGTACAAAAGAAAGGACATTTTGATAGAATATCAAACATATTTTAGATAAAGCTGAAAAATTTAACATCTCTGCTTCACAAAATACAGATAACGCAGAGTAATAATTCCTATAAATATGTACCTATGTATTGTAACATTTTAAGAAAACACATCTTTATCCCGCAAATATTCGCAAAATATTATGACTTGTTATCAATAATATCAGCTCACTACCAGACACATACATTCAACTCTCTTTATTAGTACAGACTGGTAACACACTTTCAGTATCTAACCTTGAAGTCAATTCTTTCTTCCTTAAGATATTTGTTAATGATTAATTCAAAAGAACTTATCAAGGCTATTTATTTAACTCCTTTAAACATTGCCTTTATTTATGCTAGCCATCCCTGTGTTTATATATATCAATGTGAGTTTTAAATTTTCTCAAACTTTTCTTCCTGAAAATATGTCAAAATCATATATCCATTTTTAAAGTTTCTTAATGCTTATGAAATCTCATACTGATACAATTTACATTTTCAAACACTTCAGAATCCCTCATTTATGTCGTAAACTCACCTTACAATGAAGTGATCAATCATATCATATTTTAATGATATGCTGGAAAATGTGCAAGACAATAAATGTGTCCTGTGCAATTCATCTCAATCTAGGGATCTCCATCTTCAGTACAGATTTGTGATTTCAGCCTCTCACACAATTTACTCATCAACAAGTATTCTATTTTTATGTGAAGGACCGACTTAAAGCAGAGTGGTATTGTTTCACTTAAATTCCACAAATCAATTCTCACACTCCCTAATAACAGATATGCTCCAACAACAAATAGAGAGAAAAAAATCAGCAAGGATATAGATGAAAAGCACTACTAGGATGCAGCATTGACCGTTTCTGATGATTCCGCCACTGGGGGTACAACTGATGACACTGCTGACGCAGAGGGGCTTGCTGTAGCTGTACTCAGGTCACCCGCAGCACCTGTCTGTAGAGGAAGAGTGCCAGCCACACTCTGGGGCATCTGTGGCAAATCTCCCACTGCTTGAGTGGGGATAGTAAAGTTTGTAGGGAGGTTGGGGAGGGAGGCTGGCATGGACGTTGGTAGACCAGCTATGGGAGGAATTACAACACCTGGAGGTGCAGCACTACCCATCCCAGGGGGCAGCACTGATGTACTGGATGTCATACCTAGATAAAATAATACATTATACTCATTATACAATCTGATGTGGAATTCACCTCAACCAACCAAAGGAATCTACAGATGTCATGTGCAAAATGTTGCCTTGTGTCAACGGAAAGTTTTATCTATGAAGTCATCAAATAATCATCTAACTAAAGTAGAACAGTTAACAGATAAATTCACTTCTCTTTGATAAATATACTGGCCCAATTGAAGATAAAAACCATTAGCTTAGAGACCATATATGATAAACGTACTGAACTAGGTTAGGTTAAGATTACTGTATTCCTGGTTATAAGCCACATTTTTTTTTCGATGGTCGGGCGTACAGCTTACATACCAGAGTAGCTTATAAGTGCAAAAAAAAAAAAAAAAAAATACATTGGCAGAAAGAAAAACAAACAAAAAAAACCAATGAAGTTTACATCCTGGGATCGATAGGTCATGGGTCAAATTCTAGAACTGCCATGCTTGTTTGTGATAAAAATGACTTAGTGTAACTTACAAGAAATAATATGGGCCTATCATAATTTTGTCAAGCAAAGACCTCCACTAACATTTAACAGCACAGATACTGATGGCGATCTTGCGAAGTAAACATTTGAACGTCAGACTATATAACTGTGCAAAGACAATCTTTGAGGGCTCCCAAGCCAAATGAGTATGACATTGCTATTTTACGTTTTTGAATCACATCAATAAAATAAAGGATTATCTGTACTACTCGTTTGCAAACTTATATTAAATGTTTCACTGATGATCTTGAAAAATTGCCATCTGTTGTCTGTTATATTAATGAACTTTGATCAAAACAATGGCTGCCACATCATAAAAAAGGATGATGCTTACATTCCAATGTAAGCTAATATATAGAGTAGATCAAATTGAAAAAAGAATATTGTGAAAAGTTGGTTCTGTGGCTTATGTATTGGTGCAGTTTATAACCCAGAAAATATGGTAATAACTAAAATTTCCAGATTAATTTTTCAGTATAATGTTCTTAAATCTTACCTGGCAGGGACGGAGTCATGCTGACAGGTAGTGATGACATTGCTGGAAGTGCCCCGGGCTGCATCCCCGGCAGTGACATCGGCATAGTCAAAGGAGGTAATGAAGATAAGTTGGGCATGCCTGCCAGGCTAGGCATCCCTTGTAGGTTGGGCATTGTGCTTGCCGGTACTGGAACATTTGAATAATGATGGTCAAATCATGTCAACTTTATTTTACAGTAGATGAATTTAATATAATTATAATACAAATATTGCTTTCCGTTAAAGCTAAAAGATTTCACTAAAAAAAAACAAGAAGCCTACAGGCCTCAACAGTCATCAGAGAGAAGGGTTATTTTTTTTTAACTTTGAATGAAATCTTACTAAGAAGCAGTTTTCCATGATGCAGATTTGTAGTTTTGATGAGGAGTAGGTAACTAGACTTAGAAATGAGAAGTGATGAATTTTTCATATAGATATATCAATTCTAAGAACCGCAGACACTTTTTTTTTATGAGAATTTCCAACTCTACTTCATGAAGGAAGTAAAGCCCCAACCTCTGACAGGTTGTTTTCACCATCAGACAATACATACACATAAAACTTACAACTGACACCTGTGAGAGGTGAAGAAAAGTTTGGCATTGGTGAAGGTTGAAGGGGCTGTCCATGTCCAGCGCCACTAATAGCAGATGGAATCACCGGTATGGTCGGGGAACCTTATCCAATTAAAATGGCAGATATTAATGGAAATTACTGCAAAATCATCATACAGTTTTGTTTTTACCTTAGTTTTGCGGGGATTTAGGGAAGACAAAGACAGTGTTACCATATTGGAATTGATTGCGATATCAAATCTATAAATAGTACATTTTAAATATACCTATTTTTTCAGTAATCATATTTTAGTGCCTTTTGTGCTTAAGGTGTATGACACTTAATTCAATGCCTCTGTGTGTCAAAAAGTGATTATGCTTTAAAATTTGATTATGTCAAATTAAGTTTATATACTTTAGTCGGTGAATTCAGCAATTTTGGATGTGTTCACAGGGATTGAATTTTTTACGCATGTCTACAGGCATATATAATGTACTTACTTAGATTTGTTTCACACTAAAATGATTGCTGAACATTTAGTTTTGTACAATCTTTAATTACCATGAATAGAAACAAAGAGAAATCTCAAGCAAATGATACCAATAAATACAGTACATGCATGATGTTTAAAAGTCAGAAGGTTTGATCCCCTCCCTTTTCTCCGAAATGACAAGATGAAAAACTTACCTGTATTTATAGACATTTGAGCCATACTGGTAGGCAGCCCTTGCGGAGAATTACCAAGAGAAACCTGCAACACATGAAATATTTTTATGTTACCAAAAATAAACTCAAGAATAAAGAATTAAGGGAAAAAACTTAACATTTAATAGTTATGAACTCATATTAGGTCATAATTCAGGATTTCAACAATTCAACGCCTTATATATCACTTTATCAGAGCAGCAATAGATGCCTTGATGTAATTAACAAATAGCCATATCAAAGGAAAAACCAAGACATTTCTTCTTCATTATTTAGTCTTAAAACAAGATTTCACAGGTGCTGATACATAGTAACATTTTTATTTATTTTACTTTATCTATGATATTTTAGCTTTCAGCTTACCTCTGCAAATCCATCTGGAGACTTCTGCGGTGTTTGAACTGAGGTTGCTAGTTTCTCTGGAGAAACATTTGAAGGGAACTGTCTCTTTGGTATCCTGTGTAAATATCCATATCCAATACCACATCCCAGACTGAAAAGGTGTAAGAGTTCACAATCAAATATTTTCTTTTTACACCCAAACAGAAATCAGAGGAATACTTATGGTCAGCATTTTGCTTGTTTACACTGCAAATCAAACAGAAAATTAATGAAAAATCATGTTAACATATTCCAGTAAACAACTAAAACAGAAAAGCCAAAAATCTTTAGCAAACATCACATTGAAGTTCTTCAACTTGTATCAACATTCATTTTGAAGTTTCAGGAAATTCATAGCAAGGATGAGAAACATGACATCAAATGAAAGGAGTGATTGTACAGATGAACGAGATGTGACAAAGTCAGAATGGGCCCTAGTTATCAATGTATCTAACATGGACAGCACTGAATACTGATATCAACACAGGACCTGAAGGATCTGAAATTCTCTAGAGTTGTAAATCATGAGGACAAATTTGCAAAGTATAAATATTTTAATGTGTGCAACACACATAATGATGAATTATGCAACTAATCTAAGGACTAGTCTTCCTCCTATATTTTGGTTAATCAATGAAGGGACCTTCTTCAGTTACATGTAGTTTGGAAAATCCAATAGTTGAGAAATTTTCAGTATATAAAATGCATCAACATCACAGCACCACATGAAATTCCATGAATATATAATAATGTCTGTTAGAAATAGGACCCTTGTTAGCCTCCAAGATGATAAACACTATATATATATATATACCCATTTGAATTCCTGTTTCCTGTACCTAACTCTCAAAGGCAGTTATCTCCCCTGCATAAACAACCACATCATGGTGCTGGTTTGGGTTGAAATAAATCTAACATTTTTTTAATCATTATTATTATCGTTTTCATTTCGAACAACAGTAAATGAAAACCTGACATGACCATCTCAATTTCGGGACACATATTGTAATTCAGATTGAATCTATTTCTCGGACATCAATCAAGACAAAAAAGTAACTGTTCTGAAATACAAGTGCAATACAGTACATCATGGTGACATTTCATAGGGGTTTTGAGATGGTATCAAAAGACAAAATATCTGACCTATACTTCCTACAAATTACAGCATCATATAAGTCCTCATGCTGGACTTCTTGTATTATTTACGATCTAAATGTGACTATAGTCTATCACCATGGTGAATATGGTGACCTGAACCCCTGTTCACCTCATGCTGTTAATCTTGTGACAACAGGACAGTAAGAAGTCCTGCAAATATCTTACAATAAATTAGATACACTAATCATAATTTAATAGGACAAGAATGTACATTTCTAATAGGTATTCTATATATACTAGCTCACCGAGACTTAAACAATTTGTTTTCTTATATTATATATGAATGATAGATGAATATTTTCCTAAACAATATTCAAAATTGTAAGGTCCTGCTGTTGTGTATTATTTCTTGAAAATCTTCTGTCTGTTTCACCTTTTTCTCAACAATACGAAAATAAAAGATTACTCTAAGTTTGAAATCAAATATTATCAATATTTGAAGTTTATCTTTCACATTTAAGGGTGAATTTGAAATAGGGTGTACTTAAACAGTTTGATTTGTGAGCACACATACCTGAATGTAAGTTTTAAATTGTGCTATCAAAACCTTCTCTGTATAAATGGAAATTATCAATTACAAATGGAAACTTTTTTTCTAGTTGATAGCCATCTTTGACTAATCACAATACTGGTAAATATACTAGATGGCCTATAAATTTAGTATACTATTCAAAGCCAGTCAATTCTCCCTATAAATCTAGTGCATTCCATCTCAGGAATAGTTGGAAATAGAATGACCTTTACACTATATAGAAACATCAAGTCATTAACAAAAATTTGGTAGGAGTGGATTGCAATGTTATTGTAACCATAAAGTAAATGCATACTAGAACACTGACTTGCCATACACCTACTAATGATTTCAACTTTACATTTTACAGATCATATATTTATCAAGGGCAGGGAAAAAGCGAAACCATCCTGTTATTATATAATGCCCTTGTCTAAATCTTTGGATTTTGGATCACATCTGTCCACCTATCATTTTTTTAGGGGGTGACCCCACCAAGGGGCTAGCAGAGATACATGTACACAACCTATTTCAATGTAGGTTACCCCTGTCATTTTACAATGTTTATTATTCAAAGCCTTGGATTTAGAGCAAATTTTCATTAGATTATAAAGCTCACCAAGATGTACACCACCTTACAGGGTGGGGAGGAAGGGAGGGAAGCCATTTGTGGTGAATGCTACGAAAGCACTAACAAGTGAAGTTTAAAATAATTGTTAGTATTTGTTGTATACCGGACCTGACAGGAAAACATGTTGGCAGAGAAGACAGGGGAGGAGAGATAAATCAAGTTTTCCAAACCTTTCGCCATTAGTTTTGTTCTGGAAGCTCTGATCGTCATTTTTGGTTTGGATTAAGTTTTTTTCTCAAATTTAAATAAACATCCGAATAATCAAACAGAATCTGACAGTGTAGTTTTATTGCGTACTAGAAAGTTGGGGATAATCAAGCAACAATGTGACAAATTAATAAAGTATTGTTCTCCTTGTACCAATAGAAATATTCTTACCTTCCATCCTCACCAAACGTACTAATAAAGATTAGAAATACAATCATAATGTAATTTGGCTTCAGAAAATAAATGTTCTGTGATCTCTCTCTCTCTGGATATAGCAATAAATTTTGTACAATTTTTTTAGTCATTTCCAAAAGTGGGTTCTCCAAATTTCAGCGAGTCCCATAGGAAAATCAAAAGTCTCTCTCTGGATATAGCAATAAATTTTGTACAATTTTTTGAGTCATTTCCAAAAGTGGGTTCTCCAAATTTCAGCGAGTCCAATAGGAAAATCAAAAGTCCTGGATTCAGATATCTGAGTCCCAAAAATCAATGTATAGGTGAAGTATTTTTTTCAGTAATTTATGTCTAGAATGAGAAACAGTTTTGTTTTTATACAGAATTTTATATTTTACAGTCTATATATTATACACCTGATCAATTATCTGTGATTTTGATATTAGACAAGTCACATAACGATTATGAATGTACCTTCCATCTCCTCCCCAAGCTCCATTAGGTGTGATCGTGACCTCCCGACACGAGTCTGATTCTGTGTTGTAGATGTACAAACGCAGTGGTTTACCTTCATGAGAGTCTATCAGTGTAAACAAATCCTCGGACTGAAAAAGATATTTCATCAGTTGAGTATCTCATTAAAACTTCTCATGGAAACATTGAAATGATATTATTTGTAACAGCTTGATATGTAAAAGTGCTAGATATTCATTATTTAAGACGAATTTAAAACTGAGATATTTGTATAATACATGAAAAGTATAGCAAATACCCTGTCCTTAGATACATTAAACATTTTACTTACTACATAAGTTAATCTTGCCAACAGTTACAACAAATTGTTAGAAAAGGAAAATAGATTAGATTTAAAAAGTCCAAAAACCTGTTTATTGCGACAACACATTTCTACATTTTACAAACTCTTTTTACAAAGACCTTGCATTAAGTACATTATTTCTAGTAGAAAACGAATAGTCATATTTGTACCTCATGCAGCACAGAGTCAGCCCCGATGATGTAATCAGTGTTAGACTTGAGACCAGCCAGGTCTGCTGGAGAATTTGGTTTTACCTCCTGTTCAAAAAGTATTAAGACACAACTTTCACAAAATGGTTGATGAAATTGCCTTCTTGCCTGACTTGTTTACCTCACAGAATTGTTGAATTTTGAAATTCAGCTTTTCGGACATTAGTTTAACAAAAAGGATTGTAAATAACTTAAATCTGAAGAAGTATTTGCTTGCAATACATTTAAGTTCTGTTCAAGAAATCATAGACTGGCTTTTATCTTGTAAATAATAAAATAAAGCACAGAAAAAGATATGCAGATTTCTACCACAAGACAGAAACTGTTGATAAGGAACTGGAAACTAACTCTGACATAAGGCTTATGTATTCTGTAATTGATATTATATTTACTATATTACAATACAACATTTTTATTGTGGATGTGGTTAGAGTTGATCAAATTTGAAAAACCAAACAATGAACTGAATATCTTAATTCAGATATACTCCATATTTTGACTTACCAGCACATGCCAGACATTTTCATTAGCCCCTTCAAAGGAACAAAACCTGCAAAAAGTAAGATGTGGTTATGAACAGAATTTCAAACAATTCTTTCCTCAAAGTTATGTTAAAAAAAAATTGTCTAAATTTACAAAATGTAATATTCTATTCGGCATGGTTGCAACATCTGGAATAATGGATTAATCTACACTGTTGTCCGATTAGTGGCTTTGGCTAAAATTTTATTAAATATTTCTTTCTTATTTAAGTCTTTTCTTCATAATCACATAAATCTAAACTAAACTGATGCTCTAGAACACAATATTCAATAACCATTAGACTGATTTTATTAATAGGTCTACCTTATTAAGATGTACCATAAGGATGCATTCTTTTTATATCTGACATACATGTACCATACATGGCAACCCATTCATCAATAATCTTTTAACTCTTAATCAAAAAGTTGTTTTAATAAAATTCTATTTGCTTTGGATCTGTTTATCTTTTCTTGTCCTTTGTAGTGGTATATTTACATCCCATATCTTTTTATTACGATGTCGATATATTTTCAGTTTTAAACAAATGTGGGAGCTACATTTTTTTAATTAACACAGTATAGAGTATCTCATAAGAAGGTAATTCCATATCAGTGTTCCATAACTATTCCACTATACATAAAGTACAGGGCTCTCGATCTGCCAAATATCGGCCCCATTCCCAATGCAAAATAGCATCTTTTCTTCCCAATTTAGACCCCCAAGTTTTCCCAGTTCTAAGGAAAACAGCGTTATTTTTAACCAATTCTAAGGGCCACGGGTCCCAGTCCCAAAATGGGGTGCGAGAGCCCTGAAGTATCTTCACTGATGTCAATATTGAATATTTCTTGCCGTTGTTTTTGGCTATATATTGGTTTTTCTGAAGAAAATTTGGTAAGAATATCAAGTGACTTTAACTTGTGTATGAAGTTAATTGATTAAATTGTATTGACTTATAAGCACATTTACAATAACATTCTGTAGAATTGCCCTTTAGTTTCTTGGTATGGCATTAATAACCATTATAATAATAATCTTTATCATTCACATCGATATTGTAAATTTGAGAGAATGTCTCATAAGGCATGAATTGGCTGTTTTGCAATAAATCAGAAACAAACAAAACACCAGTGAAAAAAAACCCTCTATTGTCTTTTTCAATTAAACATGGTAGCACTTCATTTCATACAGTTATTGATTATCAAGATGTCAAAAATGTTTCAAGTTGAAGAATGGGATATCAAGCCAAGAGAATCATTAAAATGGCATTCATTAGATTCTCAACAGTATATGTTTTTGACTTCCGAAAACTTTTTAAGATTTGGGAATTGATTTCTGAAATGCTGACCATCAACCAAGTAGCCCGACAAATGTCTGTTAGATGTAAAGTGAACCATCAGTTTCCTATATAAATGTAACAAAATTATTCTCTGTGTTAATGCCTCTGCCAGAAATCAGATCACGAGACTTCTAGGATTTACACAAGTACATGTATTATGTTTAGAAACTTAATAATCTCATTTAAGAAAATGAACTGAAAACAACATGAAGATTTATCTTTACCAGACAGACAGTGACCAATACAGGAACAGTTTGAGTATACCTCTCACCTAATGCTTACACCCAGCAGTCCTTGACCACCCCAGTTATGACTGGGTAGAATGGTCACCTCACGAACAGACTGTGTTTTACTACTATAAACTGCCATTTTCACTGGTTTCTCTATGTTTGCCTTCAGAAGATCTTTAAGAGTATCATTATCCTGATTCTGTAAGAGAAAATATCTTTGATTACAAACTTTAAAGTATATCATATTATATTTTAGGAATTAATATCTTCACGATAAAATATAAAATGAAGTAAAAATTATATGTCTTATTTAATGTTTTATAATGTCAATTAAAATATGAATAGAAAGCAGAGCTAATTTTACCCGATAATAAGAAGTGCAAGCTGCATAACATGAAATTCTTATTATACTAGCTAGGTAATGCTACAACTAGTTGTTGACAAATTACCTCTCCTCGATCCTTTATAACTTTAATGACTTCCTGGAGGAGTTCTATCATTGTGTAAGAAAATTATTGATTTCAGAACACTCCGCATAATTAAATTACATGTCAGCTATGAATTAAATCTACTAGACATGAGTGTTCTACCTATACAATAACAGAAACTTGCCAGAAATACCAGTTCTATATTGTCACAATACAATTAACCTACCAGCCGTGTGTGTCCTATCGCTACAATAAAATCGAAGAATGCCTCCAATCCTGCTTTGTGCCCTGGGGAGCCCTCTTGCACCTTAAAATGAAAAGAAATAATATTTAGTAAAAGGGAAAACTCTGTCTCAAATCTGAAATTGGTCTGATACTGAGAAAAATCTTCTTTTTTTTTTTTTAGCTATAATCAGTTTACTTTCTGTTGAAGTCATTGACTGATAATGCCTAAACAATCTAAAAATATCTCAAATGAATCCGTGAAGACTAAAAATGTATACCTTGAGCAAGAAAATACAATAAAATGTGCTTGATTTTCAGTGTTGTTCGAAGATTTGATCTATATGTGTATTGCCGACTACAGGGTCATCAGAGTCAATGACTGTCGTCAGAGTGGTAGAATTTCATTAAAGGACTCGATTGTGCAGAGAAATAAGCAATGTGTGAATGTCCATCTTGCTACAGGATGTCACAGTGTGCAATTACTGTTTGTCATTATCTATTTAGGGAACAGTGTGCTTGTTTTTTATGCTATACTGGAGATTAGACAATGAATTGTGGTTTTATCACAAGTTGTGTGTTAAAACAACCAAATGAACGATCTAATTTCCAGTATATATTAAAAAACAAGTATACTATCCCCATTCTAAAATAATTTGAGCCTAAAATTGACGTAATGATCGCAAGATAAATAAAATTCAACAAAAATGTTTAAACCATTGATGACACAGAAGCTCTAGCTGCCTTCTTTCCAGTCACGTTGTCGACAGATTCAGGTCAGGATGTAGGTCAATGCATAGGAAAAGACTTAAAATGTCTCCCTGCGTGGATTATATGTCAATTTTTTGTTTAATTGATTCCTAGTGTACATGACTGAAATTTGTTATGTCAGTCTGTGGATGGAGCAGGTATCTGTTCACTAAAGTAGACCCTTAAAACAACAGACATTGTGGAAAGTCAACAAGTAATCATTATGCGAGACTCATCTTAACTTGTCAGCACATTTCTTTCAAATAGAGATTGGGATCTATGTATCATTCTGTATACAATTAAGTTAGGAGACGGTACCATGTGACATAGGATTTCATTTAGTTGTGATATCAGGATTGAATTTGATCCCTAGAATGAGAATATCACTTATAGTACTGTAACTGTCTTTACTCACTTGAAGCAAAGGAAAGTAATTTGAAATATGTCACAAAGATAATCATAATTTCCATTCAACATTACGATGACAGATTTGACCATTCTGCTGTGATAAATTTCAACAATGTAGAGGATCTGCCTCAACATGAAAATGGCTGCCATCTTTTGGCTAGCATCAGTTTATGACTTCTGTCAATTTACCTAAACTATTCATTCAAGAAGTTTCAAGCAAGATCTTTCTTATAGAAAATGAAAGAACTTGTGGTATATAATATTGTAAAAGAAATGTTATCAAAACTTCACTAACTATGAATATTTCTTTTTCTTTAAAAGATATAATAGATTCGGCAAAAAGATATCAGTTAAATAAACAGCTGATCATTATGACATTTTGAGTATCGTTAAAGAAAACCGAGCGAACATTAGAACTATCAACATAATTAGTTTCTTCTTTCCCGAGGCTGTCATATGTTTGCATAAATTACTTAAGCATATAATATAGTTTAAACTATGCGCTGACGTTGAAACAAGGGCACAGATGTCGGTCACTTGTCTGCGCAATGCTCACACGTGTAACGTCAGGATCAGGTGGACATCTTGGGACAACTTCAGCCAGATTCGTACACATAGTGAATTTGGCTTACACGCACATCTCTTATAGACTGGTATTATCTAGGCTATTGAGATCACGTATGAATACACGATTTAGCTAATGCTTCACATTATTATTTCTTCAAATCTCTTCACTTCAAATGCGGTAAACAAAGTATTCAACGCCAATCAACTTGAAGTAGTAGGTAGATCGGTCAAACAATGTCATGTTTCCCAACATTTTCTCACTTCAGAAGTCAGTCCGTTCATGTCACTTACTCTGAGAACATGGTAGCCCTCTGTTCCACCGCCCGGAATTTCTGTGCTGAATGAACCACCCATCCTGTCGTTAAAAACAGGCAGAATGTCAGTCTGGTTCCACAGGTGATGCCGGTTGTTAATCCAATATGGCCACTACGTGGCATTACTAGAATTGTGGGTACACGTTTCCGGTTCATGTAATTTGCAGAACAGGGAATAACACGGACATTATTCCGGAAGATATCAAAGTTCAATCTATTTAAGTGGGCTATTCATCAAAATCTTTCCTGATATCACAATATTATTGTTTTTTTCCCACCCTGGTCAGATGTCAAAATAAATAAATAAATAAATAAATAAATAAATAAATAAATAAATAAATAAATAAATAAATAAATAAATAAATAAATAAATGTTACACAGCAATATTGAACAATTCTGAGCTGGTTATAGAGAACCAGTAGGTCCTGCACGCAGAAACAACATAAGGTAACATAACGCGGTAAGGTAAATAAATTCTGCTTTATGTGTTTTTGTTTATATTCGTCTCCACGAAAAGAGTCTTTTGGTGATATCATTGAAAGTTAGCAGACTTTTAAACATTGATGGAAACCATAATATCAAGATAATCGTAACATCGTTGTATAGAATATAGAACTATGACAAGCAGTTTTCACTTATTTAAAAGTTTATATATGTAGTTTGGGTAACATATGAAGAATTTTAATTTCAATGCCAACGCACTTACACATGTAACGAATGCATTAGAACATATAACACTTATACTGAATTTCTGCAATAAATTAAGAATAAATATGAAGTCGGGAAACGTTAGATTTATACCGCATTATCAGTCCAGCTAGTAGATATTGATCACATCTATATTAAAATACGTTCAAAGCTGTTAAAAAAAAAACGAAAAAAAAAAAAAAAAACTTAAGGCAATTATCAAATGTCAAAGCGTAGATAACTATGTTTAATCTCCCGTTTTCTGAATAGTTACATGTTAGAGATATAATTATCAAGTCAACTCATCCATCTTCCATGGGGTGATCCGGACCTTCCATTCCTATGAGAGATTATCCCACAGAATCTATTTCAAAGTTGTCCGAAAATTCCATACGTCTCTATTCAATTCAGAGGTGATAGGACCCACAGTTCGAAAAAGAATTAATTAGGGATTTCTATTCCAAAACAATACCATACTGTCTTTGTAGTTTTCAATTAAAGCAGAATGTTAAGATACAATTGCATGGACTGTTTTACAACTGTATTATCTTCTCCCTAATATTTCACACAAGATAAGGAGAACATGTCTTGTTTGGCTAATGTAACCAGGTATCAATCAACTGTACAACTATTTTGTTTATTTTTTATTCGAGAGAGATCCTAGTACGTTTATGCTGAATTCAAAATTCAAACTTGCTTCTCATCCGAACAAAATGCGGGATGTCTATCTCATGCCATGCAAAGTAATAAAAATTTAAAATCTTGATTAATGGTACAACCACTAAACCCCGGAGCGTTCCTGTTTCAGTTTCATTCGATCCACAAATCAATGGTGCAGGTAGGGCGTAATTTTAGCTTCTTCATCTACCACTATTATTTCTGATTGTCTCCCCTTGACAGTCTTACTTCAGTTGACTTCAGTTGAGCGTTGCATCTGTGAGGAAGACTTAGGGCGTCAATACTCTGGCCGAGATATATACCGAGTCTTAGTAGTCCCTGCTTCCCCTTGGCCTTAGACAACCATGTGAGGAGTCCTGCTGAGTGACTTCGGCAGTATACTTCAGTGTGGTAGCACTACAACGTCGACGGCAGAACAAATGCAGTCACTGAACATACAAAGGGAGGCCGTCACTGATCATAGAAAACCAAACCAAACCCGAAGTAAGACTAATCAAACCAAACATCCCTAGTCGAGGAGTTAGCCCCTGCCCCCCACCCCTCACATACTAGAATCGCATAAATACAAAATATAAACCCGAAAGATTAACCAAACTAAAGAATATGGCCCTTTCCAGTTTTGGAAATAAACGAAAGTCTGATGGAGCGAGATTAGGCGAATAAGGCAGATGATCAGTCAATGCAAAACTACAATCGTTAATGGTAGCCACGGCAATGACAGACATGTGAACAAGGGCATTGTCCTGGCGGAACAACATACCTTTACGGAGTTTTCCGCGGAGCTTGAGCTCAATTTTTTCTCTTAACTGTCTTAGAAGAAATGCATGATATGTACCATTGATTGTTTGCCCCTTTCGCTGATGATCTACCATCAGAATAGCATCAGCATCTCAGAAAATCGAGGTAATGAGTATTCCAGTTGATGGTACCGGCCTTTTTTGGTTGGGATGAGCCAGGATGCTTCCATTGTTTAGAATGTTGTTTGGCCTCTGGAGTGAAATGATGGACCCATGTTTCATCCATAGTCACAAACTTCTGTAGAAAGTAAGCAGGATCTGCTTGTAAAACGTTCATATTAGCAAGCGACAGAGTCCGTCTGGTGTGCTTCTGATCAACTGTTAGAAGCTTTGGTACACCACGGGCTGAACTTTTTTATTACAAGATCTTCCGTAAAAATGGAATGTGATCTTCCCTGTGAAATCCCAACTGTGCTGACTATATCTCTCTCTCTGTAACTCGCCTGTCACTCATAACAATATCACGGACATGATTGCCATTTCTAGGGTTGCAACAGTTACAGGACCTTCTAGGACTGTGGTCATCCCTAAAGACCCATATGCAGCTATTTCTGCGGGATACCATGGGTTACGTCCCCTTAGCGCGCACCGAGTCGTAGACACGAAAGCACACATGTAAAATGGGGCCAGTCATGGATGAGTGATTTTATCAAATTACACTGTACTGTTATACTCGGGAGACCCGTACAGTCATGGTTATATAGGTATCTGTTGTAGCCAGAAACGTATATATCACATGTGATATTTACGTCTCTGGTTGTAGCCTAAATATATGTTACACCTCTGCTAGTCCGTAATAGTACGGTACATATTGGACTCATTTTGAATTTAAACCCATGGTTGCATAAATGTCCATGTTCAAAATCACTAAAAAAAAAAAAAAAATAAATAAAAAATTATCATAAAAATCAGAGTGTTACAATTCAGTTCGTCGGTATAAGAACATCACAATTTATTATATGCGTGGATATGATTAGTTATTTCTAAGGACGCGCCAGTAAACCCCCAACTGAGAACCCCCTGTGGTTTACTGGACAGGTGTGAACTATAGCCATCTCTTTCATGGACTAATTTCATGTCGTCTGACTCTATGTCATATATGATGTCACACATTACTACATTCAATATACTTATTTGGTCAGGGGCATATGATAAAGACACTCCAGGATTTGGTTAAACAAATAAAACTGCAAGGAGATCTAGAATTTGAAAATGCATTTGAACAGAACAATTGATTATTACTGTAACAACTAAATGGAGATAAACAACTGAAAACTCTTGATCAAGGATTTGGATCGGAAGGAATCTACAACATCTACCGGTAACTATATCTTAAAGTAAGTCATTACACTAAGGAAAAGAAGAACAATGATTAGAAATTGATTAACCACAGCATTTTAAAAAGATGTTTTTTTTTCTACTGTGGCAATGTTTCGATCTAATATATATACATAGTACACAGCAAATCTCGAATTCTTTGAAACCTGACATTTATTTCTCATAAAGATTTATAACTTAAATGTATAAATATCAGCCAATTTGTCAGTTCTTTTTTATAATCCATTTCCTTTGTGGTTGCAACATCAAACCATGGTCTTAACTTTCAAGCAACAAATCTGTGTTCGCAAGTCCAATATAATGAAATACAATGTATTCAATGTACTAGCATACCAACATAATTAAATCTTCTTTTAACCAAGTCGCAAATTTCAACTGAATGTCAAATACAGAAACATTTAATAGAGGGATTTCTACTTTTCCTATCGAATAGCACTTAGATCTATCATTGTATGATGTGGACGTCTCGTCCTACCTCTTTAAAATTCCCGAAAGTGTATGAAAATATTCTGAACCCAGATCAGATGAAATCAAGAATGAATGTCTTTGTTATGATCATGTCTGCATCGTACACATCTCGTTAAAATGCTTGTACATGTAAGTATCAACATCATCATAGTATATACATTGTACATTTCATCAACAGTGTTAACATGATTCGTCATTATTGTCTTGTTTATTGTAAGTGAATCGATCAGTATATATTCACAAGAATGGTTGCAATTGTCATTCGTAAACTGTATATATATCTTTGAAATTGTGCTATATATACGAACGGAATGTAAAAAATGATAAACTTAAAGATAAATAAATGAAGAAAAACAAATAACTGAGATGTTAAAATAAAAAACCTCAGAGATGGTTGATATTTACATATTAGCTTAGTATAGATAAGTAGTAACTGAACGTAGCCCTTATGCCTTTACGTTCAGATCTGAAAGCTTGTCACAATCCATTGGTTCAATGTTGTCACTTCTGGTTGGAATAAAGATGTTATATGTTCTCTCCGCACTTTTCCAATATATATCAAGCCTGTTTTTCAAATTAGTTCAAAGTTGGCGCTTGTACTATATAATCTGGTAGAGAGTTCCAATTCTTTACCACCCTGTGAGAGAAAGAAAACTTCCTTTTTCCAGGCCGTAAGAATTCCCTCTTGTTCTTTTGTTCTGAACTCTGCTGATTAAATTTGCAGATCCTTCGTTGTCATACAATCCTCTTAAGATCTTGAAAACCTCAATCATGTCCCCATGGTCCCGTCTGTACTTTAATGATGGTAATTCTAGTCTTATCATTCTCTCAACATATGTTAATTCTTTCATTCCTGGTAAAAGTTTTGTTGTTCTTCTTTGTACATTCTCTAATAAATCAATATCCTATATATTATGCGGGTTCCAAATACTAGCTCCATACTCCAAATTTGGTCTTCTTAATGCTTTATATAGTAAACAGAATGATCATTCATCCAAGTATGCATAAGTTTTTCTTATTGTGCCTAATATTTTGTTTGTTTTATTTACTGCTGTCTGTATGTGTTGTCTGAAATTTAAATTGCTATCTACTATCATTCCTAGATCTTTTTCGTCTTCATGTACCTGTAGTTGAAACAATTTCTGCTGATGTCCTACTGGGAAAGGTTGTGATGTCCATAAAGCATGCTTAAAACAAAAATGTTTCTACAAACTTTAATGGCATGAATTCTGAAGGCGTTTATATGTTAATTAAAATTTCTGCGTTAGTTATCTACTATACTTGTTAGAAAATTATCCACAGAGCAGCCCTGTTTTCATTTCGTTGCGCTCTGTTTATTCTCAGATATTAATATGACAGTTTGTAGATTTGACAAACATATCTGTAAGTATTGAATTTTAAATGACGCCGACACTCACGCTTTATGGATGACGGAGAACGATTTCTTTTTTCCATCTCTGTTGGTTACGGTCTATATCCCGAACTTTTTTGTCACACCGAGAAAAAATTTCATCTAATAAAGCGATTTAATCTGTTCCATATGTACATACTTACAACACCATATTTAGACATTGTCGGGGCTATAGGAGTGTTTGAAGAAGTGAATCACTCACAACAAAGAGTACCAGTTTATCACACTGACCGAAAATCACGAGCGGTATTGTATTCTTTAATCCGATATTTTCAAGTCACAGATCCGTGAACATAACATACACGTTCACTGTGTATCCTCATATGACTCATGGTAAAACAGGAGTCCCTGGTTAAAAATAGAAATATTCTTCAATACCCGTGACGTCATTCATGCATCAGCGAACAAAATTGTGTCGTTTTTGTAAGACTAATATATATATATATAGTATTAATAAACGAACTAGTTAGTCACGTGGTGTAGCCACCTTTGATATAATTCAGAGAAATGAGGATACATAATACCATTAACACACCTTATACACACAGTGCTATATATATATATATATATATATATATATATATAACACAAACATCATGTGAGCTTTAAGTACACAATAAGTGCTCGTTCAACTGGAACTGAAAACCTTTCAATATATAAGCCTTTTCCCAGTATAGCTATTCCCATTAGCATGCTTATGGATTGATCTCGAGTGGTGTCAGAACAAGTAACGCTGACAATACACAAGTCCCTGGATCTTCCATGTTGTGGTGAACAAATTAGCAGCAAATTTTGTTAAATTATACAGTTCTGTGACTTTAGTTTGATTGTTTAGTAAATTGATTCAACGACACGTGTGACCTTAGTAAAGATTTCGGTCACCTCCGGAGGTAAATGTCTGAAACAACAGGTGCCATTGTGTGGAACTATTTATGTCATGATTTGAGGTATACGACAGGTAAATATTTATAAAAAGAATAAGCGTCCCTCACCGGTGGAGACATTCTCGTTTGCAGGCTTATACCGGGTGTTACATATTGAACACACCTTGATTCAATTTACCAAGACTACAAACCACGGGCTGGGTATAGAAGACAACAGTGCAACTGACAATTTGACTATTGATTATAGTAAGCAGACACTGTATATCCGAGCGCCACAACATGTCACAACACACGTCTCGATATATAATTGTTTTATTAGTATTGACTGGAACAACAGGTGTAAATCTACTGAAATTCCAAGGAAAGTTTAAATCTGATTTTAAAGGTAAGATTTGCCTAATATTTTCTACCATTTAACATTACAGTACATGGATTCAACACCAGTCGCCTTTATGAACACTGTGTTAACCACATAGACACTATATATATACTGATATAATCAGTGATATTACTATAGCTGATAGCGTTATACAATATATCGAGCGTGTAAAAGAATCTACGTCCATTTGAGTCTGTTATCAATAAAAATATCATTTAATTGTCTAATAAAGTTTGTTGTTGTATTTCGAGTATCCTGTCAATTACTGGTAAGTTGGAACAAAAAACTCGAGCTTAAACATCTCAATGACAAAAGGCATGAATTTTAATTTAAATTTAAATAAAACATTATAAAATAAGTCTGGACACTGTATAACGAGTCTTTGAAATTTCGATATGGAAAACATTACCGAATACATGAACACTATTGAAGGGATATTCATTTAAGCATTGATGTAATTGTTTTTAGTTTCATAGGGGTATGAGAAAAAATTGTTTGCAAACTGCATGAATCCGCGTAAAAAAATAATTTGAAAGTAAGGGGAAAAATCGTTTCCTAGATTGCATGGGACGTAATAGCGAGTCACCATGAGTTTCATAAAGGGACTATACTAACTAGAGTGTATACCTATATAAGATGTATTATGTGCTGGTTTAATGACTTGACACTGAAAACATTATATATTAAGACATTAGTGTGTGAATCTCAGATGAGTTGTTTTGTTTAAATCCAAAAACGTGGATCCCAGTGTCAGGGATCACGAAACAATCTTAAACTTGAGAACTTGCTCTGTCATTCATGATGTTTTTCGTTTTCAGTGATTAACTAAGCCAAACTTTATTACTGTTTCGGACTTTAGGCCTCATATTCCTAGTATCTGCATGCCCGTGTTTTCTTCTAAATTCTATCAATTATCAAAGTACTGACTCCATTCTTGTTTATAATCAACAGCCTTCGTGGACATCAAAATACAACATGATGGACGTTATCGGCGTTCTCCTGGAGAACAAAACTCATATCCTGCGAACTTTGACGTTAGATTTGCTGCATTTAACGAGGATGTCAGTTTACCACTCACAAGAAATGATGACGTAAACCAGAACGCGCCTATCTACGTCACTCGTGGTGGTGTTGTAACCAGACAACACGTTCCTGTACTTCAGGTTTGATTTTGTTTCTAGCTTCTGGTTAAAATATTTATTCCATGCTGAGCAAATACTGAAGCTGTTGTGTTATCATCATCAATTTCGAAATTTGTTCCTTTATTGTAAAATTACAATAGTTTAATATGTAAAATATAAAAACAGATGTGCATCAACCAATTATAGGTTAAAACATAAATGAAATATAGATTTTAATTGCTCTCCTCCTATCTTTTTCTTATCCGATATTTTTTTTAAGAAATCAGAGCCATTTTGTTTGCATATAACATGACGTCAAGAAAAATTGTCTGAAATACGATCAATAAGATATTAGTTTTACCACTAATGGAAATGGGGTATAAAAGCATAACTTTTAATTTTCAATGGTATTGAAAACACTTTATAAACCAAACCCACATGTGAAAACGCCCTTACATATGAGGAAAATTGCACCTTACAGAAAGACAGAATATATTTATTGCATAAAACAGAAATGTTGTTCTAATGTGACTTTCATAAAGGTATTACGGTTATTTAAATTGGACTAAATAAATCTTTAAGGCGCGCGTAGTATATACAAAGCAACATCGTAATGCAAAGCCCCACCACGTAACCAGACACCGGGAAGCAATTAAAACATGTTATACAGTCTATGTTGTCTACATTATTCAAAAGATTTTTCTTACGTATATCTATAGATCTCTTTGTCTTGTGCAAAGGTTTAACAATAAACGCTGAATTGTTATATCAACAGACGACTATATACTATTGCAGAAATATTATACGTACCCTGGGGGTATGAGCTAAAATATCTATATAATTGCTAATTGATCGTAGTGTATATAAGCAATATGCGGTATAATAATTTTACATTTTCATGGGAATTAAACCTCAGTTCAGCCATATTGTCATTTACCACAATATTTTCAAAATAAAAATATAGTAGTGTAATGATAGCTCCAATACAGTACTGGTAGTTCCACTCGCCGTCGTCCCAATCTGGGTCAATCTACCAAAGGGACTGAAGGCTTCCATATGGACACTTGTGATAGCAGAACAAAGAGGAGAGTTTCATTATAAAATGTGCTATGATATAGCTATAATGACTGCAACAGAAAGTATGTATGAATAAAGGACAGAAATCTATCCCAAAATAACTATTTTGATCAATTTTGATTTTGGCAACATATCAATATTTTCCTTTCATTTGAATACGATTTAGGTATTTCCATATGAGAATATAAACATATATTAGCCAAAGTTTTATCGATAAGATATTCATTTTACACAATGTCGATCAACATGGCCCTAATGTCTATTGAATTTTGTTAACAGAATACAGCTTTGTATCAGAATATTGAAAAAGGAGCAGCTTTTATGGTTGAGTTTAATGACACTCACATAAACAATATAGTAAGTATACATTGTATATATATATAATGTATAAAACAATTCAATAACGTATTTAGTAATTTATATATTTCCATGGGGCTAGATAAATATAGCTCAATCAATCTACTTGTATTTATTTTAACAGTTAACGGGCATATAAATTCGCGGATTAAGATTCCCACAAAAGTTAAGAATTTCACAGTATATAATGTCCTCTCTTAATTTGTCTAGAAATTTACTGGAGTTTACGCTTAAGTCACGTAAAGAACTTGACAGAGAGGAAATTGTCATTGTCACAAGAAAAAATGAAATCCTTTTGTCTTTTTCAGTTTGGATCTTTACATTTGAATAATGAGGAGTACTTCCTTGAAAAGACAAACCAAACACAACATTGGAACGAAGCAACAAATCAAACAGGATCTTTCAACCAAGAACGTCGAAATTTATACAAACTTTTTAAGGCAAAAGAAATGGATTTAAAATACGATTACATTTTGAAAGGTAACTGATTGAGTTTCAGCTGATTATGCAGGGCTTTATTGTCTTGTTGTAACGTGATAGTTACTCAGATCCCATATGGTATATTCACTGATCAAGTAAAATAGTTTAATTATCATTTTGTTGAAAGAAGCGAGTCCGACGTGTATGTATTGCCAATATACCTCCTGCCACAGTAAAGCTAGTCTTACATATATTGACAGAGTGACTGTCACTTCATTGTCTACAATCTGTCGGTTTGGGTTTAAAAGTGTGTTCGTATTTAACTACCTTTAGATAAGTATCCGGATGATAAGATAATTCTACTAAATATGCATTTGATCCTCATTGTGGTATTAACTCACTTTTAAAGTTTCACGCCGAAAAAACGTATTAAATGTTTTAAAAAGGAAGTGCCTTGTCATTCAATAACGTGTTAATATTGCGGTTACAATCGCTGTTTTCCCCGACTGTTTCATGTTACCCTGACGCAGTTTTAAAGAGCACAAAAATATATACTCTTTATATATTATTTCAACACCAAGCACAAGTATTAAGCATGTATAGAGTTCGTATCTTACTCTGATATTTTGACAGAAAACTAAATTAGAAGTTTCAAGTTTTTTTTTTGCAATCAAAAACAAAGAATATCACTCTTTTATATGAGCTGAAGCTGTCTCGAGAGTATGCAGACCAAACATATTATCTATATAATTAATTATGTGCGAGATTATAAACACTGTTGTCATAAGTACAATCTAATATATCACCATGGACACGACCTACGAGATGTGTCTCAACTGTGTGGCAATATAAAATATGCATGTAGTTGATTTAATTCTTTTTACACAACAGATGGCCGAACTGGAGTAGATCACATGAGACAGAGTTTTGGCCACAATACCGGAAGTTACGTTAGAGATAAAAGGGCGGTAACTGCTTACCAGATTGAACTGTTAATAGTGACTGATTTCTCCGTTTATCAGTAGTAAGTAGGACAACCATGCCATGAATTTGGCTTGAAAGAATTGAATATAACTACTTTATATGTAAAGCAAGTTTTATTTTTAGTTTTAGGGAATCTAAATGACTCGATTTGTTCAGAGAGGTTTGATCGCATTTTGACTTTTTTCATTAGATATATACTAATTGTTCAATCTTATTACATGCTGTTCGCAGTCAAGAAATACGTAATAATACAAGACATGACCATTTATGCGTTGCTGCATAAATTTGATAGATTTGTTGATACACACTTGTGTAATGAAGAACAGACCAGTTTAAATAGACTCAAATAGTCATTCGTGATATAAATGCTGTCACTTTGTAGGAAGTGCCTCTTTCGTTACCTAAGGACACGTTTTAATGTATTTGAAAGAGGATTGACGCTGATAAAGAATACACACGCATATATTTGCATAATTTCAGGATTGGTTTAGCTATTTACCTATGTAAGATCGAGTTAAGAGCATTTTTTGAGTGCTTTTTACTCTCACATCTTTGTCGCAGTTTTGTGCATTATCATGAAATTTAATCAGATATCTATTCCTGTTTACATCTGTCATATATACTTATGTGATTTGCCGTCTTTTCTAAACCAACTTTGCACTAAAGCTTATATAGATTACTATACTGCATTGACTTAAACATGTTTATTTATAAAATTTACGGTTCATCGCTTTTATACTTATGTCGATGTATATAAGATAAACATTTTCTGAGGCATCATGGTCTAATTTATTCTCTCCTTTAGTCCTTTATTATGTGAGCACCATACAAAGATATCTAGATATCACACAAATACTGGTCAGCACTATCAAAGGTACTGAAACGCCAGTTTACGATATGTATATATAATGGCCATTCTTTGTGAGGAAATTTCAGTCATATGTTAAATGGATGATAAATCTAGCCTTGAATACCTAACCATTTGTGAATCTTGTATGTCGGTTTGGAGAAACTACATCAGATGAAGGTGTAAAAGGGACTAGGTAGTGTTCATCTCTTTTAAAGTGGCGATAAATAAGTGATATATGCGAAGATGAAACACAAATAAATGATATTCTACAGAATTTAATACGTGTTAGTATCTAAAGGGATCTTTGTTGCTGTACCAAACAATACCGTTCACAAGATTTAAAATGCATTATCGTGCAGTTTGTAATTTTCTAATAAAACGAGCGAATTATGTATAAATGTATGACGAATTCGCGACCTGCATGCAAAGGAGCATCTAATACACGCGGGATTTATTCGTTCAAATATTTAATTTTCGAGGTCACTTTACAGCGAAACAGTGAAAACTATCATAACCGCGAAAATCATCACTTATATATTAAGTTGTAGTTCTGCCTTTTGTCCGTGATGACGTAGGAACACTGCTGATCCATCATTTGAAGTTGAATTTTGATACATGCTATCGAGTTTCTTGGCGATAATATCTGCTGTATTTTAAATTCAATATTTACACTAAGCGGTATCCTTAAAACTAGTACCAGTGCCAAGAGGAATATCTATGATTTAGATTAAGTTTACAGAATGCAGTGGTACGCAATGTATTTGTACCGAGCAGAAGAAAATGCTTCGGGAAATATACATATTCAAATATTTACGTTCCTTTCTGCAGGCAAGATGAACAGAGAATATATGAATAGGTTTTCGTGTATTACAACAAGGTATACTATTTGTGTGTAATTTTTAAAGGTTATAAATATGATTCCCCCCCCCCCCCCTCAGTAAGCATATGTTTAATCAACAAATAGCGGAAAGTAGGACATCTGAAAACCGATTATGTTTATTTCTGGTAACCGACCAGGTATTAGGTGACAACATAATTTAGTCAGCATTTTAATAGAAATATTTTCAACACAATATTGTTTCTTTTGTAGTTGGTATGATGATAGCACAGCAACAACGACATCAGAGAAAGACGAGGAGGCAAAAGCATCCGTTCGTCAGTTTTATTCTTTTGTCATTAATGCAGTAAGTATTTGTTCTATTTATTACTGCACTATTTCAAAGTAGTTAAAATAGCTCGTGTAATTCACGCTAGGCAAGAACAGTTTACGATAAAAAAAACATAAACAAAAAAAAAAAAAAAAAAAAACGAAAATTTCTTCCTATTTACACAAAAGCAAAATTCTTAAGTTTAACTGCAGCGAAAATTCCACGCCATTTAAACTATTTGCAATTAGTTCAATATTAGAAAAAAACAATTTCCATATTAACACTTAAAAGTTGATAAACGTTGATATGTTGATATCTGGGGAATTATCCGATTAATTGATCGTATGATTTCGTAAGTAGAGTGATAAGTTAGACGAATATAATCGACAACAACAGATAGGTACGATGATAATAGCGAAAACAAGACGATGCTTCCAGCCTTGGACAACGAGGCGGAATATCCTGCATGCGTTTATATTGGTTTTGAAGGCGTGCCTCGAGTTATGATTAGAGTGAAAAAATGCTTCCATTTTGCTATCGTTAATATTCGTACTTAAAGTATTATTTAAGCGCCTTACAAAATAGAAACTAAAATACATATAATGTAGATTCTTACTGACAGACAATATTATCCAACTGCATACAGAACATTTGATGCTTTGATGACAATATAATTTCATTCTTGTTATTTTTAGATTGATGTTCGTTATAGGAGTATCGTATCATCCTCGATGTCCATCAGTGTGGTTTTTGCAGGCATATATATATCAGACGTAAGTACAAGGACTTGTTAAATTTGATCGTTTTAGAAACAAAAATTAAGGGAAAAAGGACTAATATTTAAAAGTAAAAATAAATGATTAATGTAAAGGATTTCTCACAAAAAAATAATTCTGCTTCGTAATTTTGGATTCTATCTTTCCGTTGAAGCAGTGCATCTGCTGATCAACATACGAGTACCATTATATGCGACAATCTTCACAAATACGTCTATTATTAACAAATCCGTTCCTACTTCAATGCTATTTCTCGACCTTGCAGAGCTTAGCAACATCAACATGGACGGAAGATAGAATACCAAACGGCAATAATTATGCTGTAGATATTGATACAGTCTTGACTAAATTCCGGACATGGGAACAAAGTACTTCCGGTCTTCCAGGTCATGATCATGCGATGTTGTTCACTAAGTGAGTACCGGAAGTAATAAATGTAATCGATAGTTACATGAATATAATCTTGTGCTTTTAATGTTGTTATAGTGATTGTAATAGTACATGAACAAAAGAGCTGATGTTCAATTCTCAATGTTCAATTTTATCTTCACCGCGACAGCCGCGATATAGATATAGATTTGAGAATGTATGTCACTTTCAGTTAATACCATATACAATCATAAGTGATATTTATTTTTCAGATACGACTTTTTCAACAACGGTGATAGTGGAGTAGCAGGTAGGTTACCAGCAATGAACAATTCTTTAAAGATAGGGGGTTACTGAATTGTGCTTTTTTACTTTTTCATTTAGTGGTGACGAAACAATCTTTAAAAGTAGGTGGCTTCATTTACTTAATTTCTTCCATCATTTAGTTGATTTATTCCACAGGATTTTTTGCTTTGTAAAACCATCTTAATTGAAAAAAGATATTGAGAACTCCAATATCGTGTAGTTTATATAAATCATATAATAATTTACAGTAGGTGTCATATAAACGTGCCTTTAATATAATCCTTTGTTTTATGTCAGCAACTGCATGCATAGTTTGCTTTTTTTACATTGTACATCTATTATCAACAGGTCTAGCTTATTTAGAAGGGATGTGTTCATCCAGTAAGCAATCAGTGGTAGAAGATTTGTTTGATTTTGGTATAATGACAATCGCAGCTCACGAACTAGGTCATAGGTAGGTATTGTATATCTATTTATCAACACTGTTTCTTTATCGTTCGTGTCTTTTCGTTTATTTGTCTTTTTTCTTTTTATTTGTTTTGTTGTTATTTTTGCCTTTTGCTTTACAGTGAAGTTGGTAATTCGTTGGAGAATTTGCAAATCAAATAACATACCCGGTTATAATATATCATTTAACTTCTACATTTGTTTTCTAAAATTGCTGTACGTATTTTTCATATTGTAATCAGATCATTCTGAACATAATGTTTCTGTGAAGTTTGTTTTATAGGAAGTACAATGTTTACTTTGCAGGCATAACTCCTGTATTTCTTTGACAGATGACTATCGTTTTCTTTGCAGTTTGGGTGCATCACACGATGGGGAGGGAAATTCTTGTTCATTTAATGATGGTTATATTATGGCAGCTACGAGTGTCATTCACCTAGGATCAACAGCATCTAATCCATGGAGGTTCTCTACATGTAGTGTTAATGATTTTCAATCCTTTATCGCCTCGCTCGAGTAAGTAGACAACAACATAATGGACACATATTTTTCCGGATAGAGACGTGATTATGTATGATGTCATATGCAGAGCGATGTATAAATGTGTTTAGTGTAAAATTATTTTCACAACAACAATGATGATGATGATGATGGTGGTGGTGGTGGTGGTGGTGGTGGTGGTGGTGATGGTTGTGTGTGGTGATGATGATGTGTATAATAAGGATGATGATGATGACGATGATGTTAAGTGTTCAAGTAGAAGTATTTATGTTTATGAGTGAAAGGGAGTAATTAATATGTCTTTGCATAAATGTTTGGAAAATATAAGAGATGCAAAAAAAATATTTAAATTTTGAATAAAAAATGTGTTGACTGGCCGTTAAGAATGCAATAATAATGATAAAAATAACATTTCAGGTTGGGGTCGAATTGCTTAACCTCCTTGAGTGCAAATTTTGACCCTACGGCCTTGTCACCATACGATCAACTTATCCCTGGTCAGATCTATGATGCAGATGAACAATGTAGACACATAATTGGCGAGAACTCCTTTTTTTGCAGGGTATGTAATATTGTAATGTTGTTATAATGAAAGGACACATTAGTAAAATAGTTTGATGCTGTAAAGGAACTTGTATTTGTAAACTATGGCGAATTCATTTTACTTTACCTTTACAAATTTGCCATTGTGTCAAAACCAGAATATCGGATTTTGCAATATCATATTTTCACGACGGAATATGATATTGTTGTTTCGGATATGTCAGATTACTATCTTATACTAGAGCCATCTTTTACAAATACATTCATTGCAATACCTTTATTAAAACGTTGTAAAGAATTACAAAAAAAAAAAAAAAAAAAAAAACCACACACACAATGGAATATCAATCCATGAAAAAACGAAATAATATACATTTTAGCAAAATAATGAATTATTCTGCATTTTTCTGCATCATTCAACTGTTTCATCTTTCTAGGACTGGTCAGAGATGTTAGAGGTTTTGATATTAAAAGTCTGGGAAATCAGAACTGATCTACTTAAATATCAAATTATTTCGGGTTGCACACTAACACTATTATTCAGGAAGTCTAAATATTTTCCTTCTGATATTGGATGACTTCATTAGAATGTATTTTTCAGGCGTTCTACTACCAGGACTACTCCAGTATATGTAACAGGATGTATTGTTCCTTGGCAGACGGGTCCGGCTTCTGCTCTGAACACGTTCCCGCTGACGGTACCTCCTGTGGAAAAAACAAGGTCAGTATTCAGAAACATTGCTTTTAATGTACATAACGTGTTCGAAAGGTATGTAAAGTACATTTTCTGTACTGGATTGATATACTGGAGGGCACGTAAAAGAAGTACCTGTGTCTTTATAATTTATCACCTCTATTCAAAACATCTTCATCGTGTTTCAGTGGTGTGTGGAAGGAGCCTGTGTATCCAACATGTCAGCACCGAGCGTATCAGGTAAGCAAAGAAGAGATAAAGTAGATAACTAATAATCAGATAAAACTAAAGCAAACCTCTCTAGATAAAGTAGCCTATCCTATCATGTATGCTTTCAATGCATTATGTAAGGATTGCCTCCCCTTGTTAACTCACGTTATATCAAATGTTATAACATCCACATATATAGGATTTTACATAAAGATGAAACATATGGATACATTTTGATAAGATAAGATAATCAGAAAAGCCTTTTTCAGACAAAAACAAACAAACAAAAATGAAAAAAAGAAAGAAAAAAAGCAAGAATCAAAGCAAAGATTTCTGGGAAAACTCCTTTATCCAACCTTTGCTTTCTTGCCTAAATTCATTAAGCCTATTTTGCATATAATTCCCAAAATTATATGAATCTTGGTTATTACAGACATGTGTCCATTTGGAGATCAATCTGGAATAGTGTCGTCGGGCCACACCTGCGAAAGTATTGCACAACTTAATAAGTACAACTGTAACTCCACGGGATGGTACAGTTACTGCTGTAGTACATGTGGCGCCCTCTACACCGGAATTCCAGGTACAATTGTAATACACTTTAATGATATCATTTGTGTAGTGTACTCCGTATTGTAAAAGTTGATTTAAAATATTTAAATCGATGTTTTATTGTTCGTTTTATGCTACTGTATCTTTTCTTTATTCACATTTAAATGTGCTATTCACGTCTGTGTCTTTTGTACAAACTTTGTGATAACAGTTGGGAGACACTGCTGGAGGAGGTTTGCGACAATCTGCTTTTCACGATTTGATACATCCGATTTTTTTTTTTTAAAAACTTAATCTGATATAAAAAAAAATACGAAATTTACTTTTGTTTTTTTCCACAGTTGTCTCCCGTGATTAACAATTAGGCCCTTAACCTCGCTGACTAATCCTAGGTAAACGAAACAACCGTATGTTGCAGTTTTGTACATTCCTTGGCTCTACTCATCTGCATATGTATCAAAATATGTTGCTCACACGTGTATCTTTTGTAAAATCATTGATGATATGACTAATAACATTATGAAATAGTAAATGGCGTGTATATATACATGTAAAATAACGAAAATGAAATTATATTTTCAGGATGTGAATACGGCGACAGGAGCCCACAATGCAAAGCAGAAAATTGTCAGTTTTATAGTCAGACCAATCTAGATATATGCTGTGGTTCATGTTCAGTAACAACCACCACTTCAACTGCAACTACAACAACACCTACACCAACTACCACTACACCAACTACTACTACAACTCCTACTACAACAACCACTACACCAACTACTACTACAACCACAACAACCACTACACCAACTACAACTACGACTCCTACCACAACAACCACTACACCAACCACAACAACAGCTCCTACCACAACAACCACTACACCAACTACAACTAAAACTCCTACCACAACAACCACTTCACCAACTACAACAACAACTCCTACCACAACGGCCACTACACCAACCACAACAACAACTCCTACCACAACAACCACTACACCAACTACAACAACAACTCCTACCACAACAACCACTACACCAACTACAACTACTACTCCTACCACAATAACCACTACACCAACTACAACTCGTACCACAACAACCACTACACCAACTACAGCTACAACTCCTACCACAACAACCACTACACCAACTACAACTCCTATCACGACTACCACTTCAACTTCCACTCCAAGCATCGGCCCAATTACAAACAGTACATCTACAACAACTAGTACAACTCCACTGACAGCGATGTCTTCAACTACACAAGCAGCTGTGGAGACAGGTAAGTAAAACTTACAGCAATGTTACTTTGACACATTTTGCATATACTTGTACTTTAATTTTGTGCAAGTATTATTGCCTACTTCGGACATGTATTAACTATCAGCCAAATAAGTGTTGTGATGCTGTGTTATAGTAGCGATGGCACTATTTTGTCTGGCTGTTGTCAAAATGTGTAGTGAGTTTCTAATTCATAATTCATTTTGACATGATTTAACTTTTCAATATGGTTCACAACCTTACTTGTGTAAAAAAAACATGTCAGTTGTCGACAACTGTTCAAAGAACTGATGTATGTTGTTTCAGACGAATTGATAAATGTGTTGGTGATTGGAGTTTCTGTGGGCGTGGCAGGGTTACTTCTCATCATCCTTATCGCTGTTGGAATATACCTAGCCTGTCACGCGAGGAGACGAAACACCGGTCTTAAAACCAACAACACTGTCACGGTAACAAACTACTTATATTTCAGCAAATTCCAACTTCACAACATGACCACGTGTAAACACTATGAACATTTCACTTCCTGTAAAGCTTGTTTTGGTGCGTAGACACTTCAATATGACATTACCAATTTTAGCAAGGATTTATTTTTAAATCTTAAATAAAACCTTCATAATGGGGTAATCTAATGAATAAAGACACTACCCATGGCCACACCGAGAAACTGTGTACTGCAACCCTAGTAGCTTTGAGGTGATATCTATCACAATGAATATTTGTGAACGTTGCTGCTCATTCACAAATGTTAGAATCATATATAACTACTTGCTTGATGCACCCTTTGCGTGATTTAAACGTTCATAAACCAGATTGTAAGTTTAAGGAATATACGGGCTTATGTAATACATAAGTTGTGATGAATGCATAATGAAAACAAACAAAATTTTGATCAGTGGATGCCTTACCTGACTTCTGATAAAATCTAAACCGTTTTTGATTATCAAAATCCAGAATAGTGATGATTGCAGTTTTATTTGTGCTGTATTGCTTTTCTATTATTAGGTTGTTTTGTTTTTATTGCTCTTGTCGTTGTCAACTATTTATTAAGGCTGCTTTAGTATTATAGGTTTTTCCTGTTTACATTTTTCGAGGGTGTCAAAGAATTTTGAAAGGAATCCGAGAGGTAAATTTAACGACAAAAAAAAAAAAAATAATTAAGTTACGCTTTCTTTTCTGTTTTCAGGACGCGTATAATGGCAAGATGCCAGCAGGACCAACAGCGCCGACACCTGTCATGGTTAACATTCCATACCATTCTGAGCTCAATACTTCATCGTCGCCTCCACCACGCAATGTTCGTGCGAACACACCAGGAATTTACAATGCACAAATGTCATCACTACTGACACAGAAAATGTTGTTTAGTGGATATAGAAATCACGGCCTACAGATGGACAGTGACACACCTACTAATATTCCTCATTTGCACTAATATAATTGCATTCGTTAATTTGTATGCGACCCACGATCCCTGTTAACTAGAACGCAGTCGAAATTATAATACAATTAAACCTTCAATTTCAATTTAAAAGTTATTTTAGGACTATGAAATCTTATTCTATAAAAAGTGATAGCTGTCTATTTGTCTACACATGCGCGTTTAGAATTACCGAAATGTAATGGAAAGGCAGATGTCTTGCTAGTTGAATTAGCCGCGCCTTGAGATACGTTTAAGTAAGTTCTGTTATTAGTAGTGTGATTAATTCTACTTATTATTTATCCGTCCTAAAATATCATTCAACCTGTTAAAGTTATAGAAAATGAAAATGAACTCTATAATAGTTTTGAGAATACTTGAATAATCATTGAATCATTTCTGATTCCTTTTGAATAATTCTATTGGAGAATTGAAATGATTTACGTGAAATCATCCTAATGTTATTATTCGCGATGTCGTTGAAGTAGCCAGTTATAAAACAGTTTTTCAAAATATGAAATATCAACTAGACATTTATCATATAAAATGTTTAAATCTATTTTGCTACGTTGCTGAGTTTATAGTGCGTTTCAGTTCGTCTGTCTCCTCATTTGTATTTGTTTGTTATTTTTTGAAATTAATTTTAATTTGTTGTCTAAATCTGCCCTTTCACACAAAATATATTTTAATCATAAAAAATCACGATTCCACTTGTAAAACCTGGATGCGTGTTTGAATGGTGAGCGATCATGTGATGTAACGTGATTTAAATTGTCATAGTGTTGCTGTGTACAAGATGCTGTGACAATCTTTTTGTAATTTCAACATTATAACGACACAAGGCAACAAAAAGTGGCTATTTATGATGTTGTGTATTTACTCGTTCATATTTCTTATCATATTTACCATTGTTCAATCCAATCACCGCTGGACGGTAGTTTGCTTTCTTTTGTTGAAGTACATCCAATTTCTTATTTCTTTCAAACAAACTCATTAACTCATTTTAAAAATCCACTGATTTGTGAAAATGTTATTCGTCATAATTATGAAATATTTATACTTTACACACCGTGCACACACTGTCAAACAACTGGTATCTATGTGTACAGACAACTGAACAAATGAAAATCAAATTCAAATGTAAAAACAGTTACCAAAATTTACATGGCTGGTTTTGTCAATGAAGCAGCAGACGCTTACTCTTCGGAACACCTGGTCTTATTCTTCTTCTACGATTTGAGGAGTCTCAGTGTAAATCATCCAGCGATGCATGAGACCAATTTGACGTTGTAACAGGACATCTCACTAATGTTCTATGTTTATAGGATTTAAATACGGCCAAACAGATGATTACCCTTCTATTTTGTTTGTACTCAGGTTGAAAATGAATCCATATTTCAATCTTTAAATTACTTTTTGAAAGAAAATAAAATGTCGCAAATCTTCTCCTTATATCACGACGGTAAAACGAATTTGGTTAAATACACATTTTAGTTCAGCTTTAGTTATCGGCGTGTGTCGAGTTGCTATTTCAATGGTGCACATTGCGATGTGATATTTTTTATACATGAGAATTTCAATTTGATTGAATATGTAGACTAACAGTGTATGTATTAAAAATATCAGCGCTTTTTAATTTTTATCAATTGCTAGTGAGGCGATTATAAAAATATTGAGATCGCATTTGTGCGATCATTGTGATATTGACAAACAGTCGCAAGCAAACGTTTTTAATGTACTTTTATTATTGAAATGTTTTGTTGTTTATAAATATGGATAGTGTATAATATTTTGTTTTGTTACAACATGCTTTATCCACGTTATATGATATGTGCAGGTCACATTTCTGTATTCTAAAAATTGTTACAATAAAAAGGAACGAAATCATTAAGCTTTATTATCTTATTATTATGACTGAATCCTGCTGAAAACAAGGTATATTCATTCAAATGGTTACATCATGACAATGACATTCAATTCATTCTGCTTCGTCTGACATATTTTGTATAGTTTGATAGGTGTAATGCTGTTAATTTTTGTTTTTGTTTTCGTGGTGGTTACTATTCGTTGAATTAGATGGTATATATTATTCATTGTAAAAAGATGTCGACGAATCTGCAACCTTAACAAAGTTGTTTAATATCACAGGATTTTTGTTAAAACTATACATAAAGAATGTCAGGAGACCACTAAATAGTTTTTGTTTTAGGAAAACCACGAAATGTTTTACCAACAAAAATATTTTCTAGTAAAGAATCAACGTGACAATCTTTTTATGATAAAAACAAACAGTATTTTATAGTTATGAATCTTAACAGGACATGTAGCCTTGAATATCATCAGAATAAGCATCCGATAATAAAAACAAACAAGTAAACAAAAACATTTGATGTGAGGTATAAGCCATGCATATGGTGTTTACTTTAAGCCACTGTGTTTTTGCAGCTGAAAACGAGAATTAAAGTATAATTAAAGTATTAAATCAACGTTTTATGAATGGCTTTAGTAGATTTTTCTAAAAGCTATCCATCACATAACAAGACAACCTCATGCTAAATAAACGCGCATATTTTACGATCACACAAAAAAGAAACGAACATCTCACATTTTCCTACCTTATCGGACATCATGTCCCTGTCGATGATTTATCATGTACTTATAAGGATGTACGTGTGGTTGGTGTATATTGAAACCGTTATAATGAAAGTAATACAAAGCCATAACCTACCCAAACCTTTCATCGTGTACTTTTGTGTTGAAGTCGATCATCGCTTATAGTATAACCCTGTGCGATCTGACAATTGTATTTAAAGGCAAATTTGTTATAAAAAATTGCTGCAACATGATATTCAGCTCTAACATCTTCCATTTAAAACTTACAATTTATAAAGCATTAAATGTGAATTATCTTATACATATCAAATGCGAGTTATGTAGATATCAAAATGTTGTATTCGCTGTCGCGTCATCTCTGGATGAATTTGAAATTAATTATGAAAAATATTTAGAATCGGATCAGAAGGCATTAGACGCTCCTTTTCAAATGAAGGTTTTCTGAAAAAAAAAGAAATAAAAATAATAAAAATAAAAAAAAACTAATTCAAACTCCGATTCGATGAAACTGGAATAAATATGACAAGACATAAATAATTAAAGAAGAACAAGACCAAATGCTCCAGTAATGCAAGCAACACTTTCCATCTACTCAATTCATAATTCTGAAAACACTGTGGCCTACGAATCTTTGCCACCTTAACCCTAATATATCTATATTACTGATAACAAATAAAATGTTATATACTGGTGCTAGGTTTTAGGGACATGATATTGACCCTATGAGTAACAACCAGAATTACTGACGAAATCCATCAAATCAGTTCGGCATACATATCACATCATAAGATTGACCTTTAAAAGATTAACGTGCTGTACGCATATCGTACGAAACCTATACACTGCCCTCGATTCTGTTCAATGTGGACCAGTTTACAAAATATTGTATACATTAAGATCAAAAATGTCAAAACAACGTCGTGAAAGCATTAGATGTCAGTCTGGTCAACTGAATTGGTATCGTTTTGCACGTTTCTTATTCTCATGGACAGCCAGGTTTCATGATTATTTACATGACTAATGTACTATATTTGTTCATAGACAAGTTGCTTGTAATAACATAGCAACAAAATATAAAAGGTAAATATAGCTAATGGAAAATGTGTTTGCCTTCAAGTATTCTCAAATGATGTGATCATTCACAAATTCGTTGATTTTTATTCTAGCAGCACAATTTTATAAAATATAACGTCTACCAAACTGCTCGGGGTCTCATAATTGGTTCCGAAATATTTTCTTTCAGTAGGTTGTTAGATTCAGTAACTTTTGCCGAATCGATGAATCGATAATGATTTAACAATTAAGTAAGAAAATTTTACTTTGAAAATTGTTGAACGAATTTTCATTTATTCCCTTTCGTCTCATTAGAAAATTGATCGACAATTTTCTTCAGGGTATTTCACATTTGTGATTTCCCTATTTACCACAAAAAAGGTAACAGCTTAACTATAAGATTCAAACTCGCCTTTGCTGAAACCAGAGAATTTCGAAAATTATCTGAAAATTCCGAAATTTATCTTATTATGGGACTGCTGCAATTCCAATTTTAGGCTATTGAAATAATATACGAGTCCTAGAAGGATGAAACAGCAGTATGATGCAATTTAATTCATGGCTTGGATTTACTTCATCTCACTCTAAATCATGAAAATGTCCTATTCTCTTGTGTTGTACAATTTTACACGGCACATAAAAACAAGAACATATCTTGTTCATGTAATCATAACCCAAATATAATAAAATTAGGGCGAAATATGAACAATGGAAATAATTCCAGGACTCCTGTAACAGAACAAGGGACATAAGACCAGGTTTTACGGAAGGGTAAGCTTGTTCTGCTTCATTGATGCGTTAAATCTAAAACCACTTGTTCGGCTCATGATTTGGTAATTTAGTTATCATATACCCTGACATTGTCGTTATGAGAGCTAATGATAACATCGGGATAAAGTTTCTTACTTAAGTTATTGTTTTCTGTTCAGTATTTCTGAACGGCTATCACATCAGTTTTAGCATAGCCAAAGACCAACAAAATAAAGGTATGCCGACGGCGTCATCTGAAACGATAAAGATATTCTGCCTTAAACACAAACATTTGCAGCGGAACGGACTTCAGATCAAACAGACCTATTGCCAAAAATACATCATAGACTTCTTTTAATCTCTTTCATTTGCATTGCAGTATGACTTGTAAAATATTGTGATTTTGACAATCGTAGAAAAATTTTCCGTTTTTCCTACATGAATTTGGATTCAAATGTCAATAAGAGAAATGATATGCACAAGTTAATCAGCATATCTTAACCATCAGATGAACTGTTGTACCATACATAGACTGACTTGTTTAACCTTATTCCTTGTCAGGTAAACGAACTAAAGACAACGATCACTGAATACTATGATGAGAGAATATGACTTTCATTTTCACTGAGTCGTTATCGTGATTTCAACCTATAAAACATTAGTTGTTTATCAGGTGAGATGGGGTCTAATCGTCTTTGTTGGTATGTTGCTCCAAACAACTTGACGTTCTCATTCCAACGGTAAGGAGATTCCAAGACAAATTAGCTACCTAAACTGAAAGCTGTGTTGTATTAATGTAATCATAAAACATGACAAATTCTCGATTCTAATTTGCTTCGTGTGGGACGCTGTGGATATAAATGCTAGATGTTTTGCATATAAAATTTTTCTACACATAAACTTGGCATTTTAGACGAAGAAATGCTTTTTCTTAAAAAAAATCTGCCAGATGGTAGGTTGACTATGCTAGAGGTGGACTGCCAAAACTATACCGGTACACCCTATTAGTGGTGGCCTGCCGGTGGCTAGGTGAAGACGAGCAGCCCAAGTAGGGAACTGGCATCCAGAGGACGAGGTAGCTAGCGAGCGAACTATCTAGCACAGACCTATATGGTATCTACATCCTTATATAGTGCTAATCGACAAACACAAACTGTTTGTAAATGGCTGTATTTTACACCAATCTACCTGTCGCTTAGTGGACAACCAGATCTTTTCGACGAAACATTTGGATTCTGTATGTCCGAGGATAAGTATCTTCTTTTCCGTCCTGGAGGCCAGAAGGTGAAGTATATTTTGATTCAGTAATCACATGCTATTTGCCGTTCCCTACAATATTGCAACACTTACGCGCAACCGTTTTACACCAGGTTATGAATTTCAATCTGTTATATGAGAATGACTTTATCAACGTTGGCTATATTTAAAACACATCCCTTTTGATTATTTGTGATAGTCATTGTTCATTTCCGAATCAGTATCGTTAAAATGATATCATTTTTAAGATTAGAAAATCTAGATTTTACCATTTGGATATCCATGCGCATTTTGTCGTCCTTTGTCATGAAGTGCATATTATATCTGATAGATTGATCTAGACTGTTAGCACAAATACCAGAATACTTCTTACGAGATGCATGTGTGGCTTTTCACTTGAGAAAGTAACAACACCCTTTTCCTCAGCAGTGGTTGAAGTTAAATGCATCAGTGATTGATGAATGGGAGGTTTAAATACTTGTATCCTGTTTAGCCAATCCCTAGTTTGAGTGCTAGCAGTAGAAATAAATAGTTTCTGTTGAACTGTACATTTATACGTTTCTATCTTAGTTCAAAGAACACAAGTAAAGTGTGTATTAAGTATATAGAAAGAGACAGAAACAGTTTGGATAGTTTTCTCTACTAGTTTATTATTTGCTTCAACAAACCTTTTTAATGTATATGAATTTCTTGAAATGTCGTCAGTTGTTTTGTCATTGAAGACGATAATTTTCTTTTGTATATCTGTAGCCCACTTAGCCAGATGGTGTTTTTCAGTTGTGTTGCCACTGCATACATTAAAGATGGTGTTTTAATTTGATAAACGTCCAGATAATGCTGTTAAAAAGTGATACACCTATATTTCACTAACAAATGATAAAAATACAACTTCAATGTGATATGTAATAATAACAGTTATAAAGCTGAAATCTTAATAACACTCGATGATTAAAAATACTTTATTAATTTCCTTAAATATATTGTAATTGTAATTTTAAATTTAATTGTGATTTTAAAAGAAGAATAAACAAATCTTTTTCGCGTGCGATTTACTTTAATCTTCGCAATCGTTGTATATTGGTTTAAATTAATTATCATGAAAGCAGACAAGAACTACAACTATTTACTAATTTTTAACTATCAAAATGATGTTATGGTAAAGAAATATAAAGATTAGAGGCCGCGAAATAATGATGTTTTACAATGCCCAGTTCATACCAAATTTGACTAAATGGAAATGTTAAATGCCCGTATGTAGGACTTGATGTTAAAATTATTATGTGTGTCAGTCTTCCGTTTTATCATCATGAATGTTCGATTTTCCAAATTGTTCTATATTATTCAAATCGCCTTTCTTTCAATTATTAGTAAATTGTTAAAGTTCTATCACAGTTTGACTAATCAAGGCTTTAATTTGGATCCCTTGTATCTTAAATATATCGAATAATATTAATACAGATTGACTTTTTATGACCATGAAAAAGAACAAAGGAAAAATAAAGTCGGAAAGGCTAATATGAAGTAATATAATATATTTTACAGAGCTATATATATGCATTTTTCCTGGTTTTTTTTTCTCTCGAAAATGCAGCTACAAATAGCAGGGTACAAAATTGTTAACATTTCGGATGATGTAAACATGCCATACTTTAGCCATCTGTAACCAAAATCTGCATGTAAAAAAAAACAACACAAAAACAAAAAAAAAAAAAAAAAAAAAACAAAAAACAAAAAAAACAAAAAAAAAAAAAAGATTTTTCTTGTGATGACCGTAAATTATTTGTAAGATAAAATTTCGTGTGATCCGTTAAGAAAATTCTCTTTTGTATTTTTCATCTAATAACCACATGGTTAACACTTTACTGGATTCTTTAACAAAGCAAACGGTCAGTTAAATATAGAGGTAACGCACACCCGTTCGGACTAATCCATTCGAGCCTACCTGTGACGTCACTATGAGGTAATAGGGATTGGTCGGATACCTGTGCAGCCGATGAACCCCCTATACTATCTGGGCGGTGTAGGAATCGGGAGCTGTTGTTTGTATCGTAGTAATTATAAACACAAGATAACGCACCTTTGAGGGGGACAGGTGAAAGTGATATGTTGGTCAGCAGTTATCTCCCATGTTTGATGAAAAAGGTGTATGGAATATTCCGCTCATCACACGTTGATTAACTGTCAACTAATCAGGCAGGAATTTTCTCTGCTTCCGGTTTACTGACCACACTACGACAAAATATGAAAAAATTGTAAAGGAGATGTTTGTAGTTTATTCAAATTATTTTAAATGAAATACACATTTTGAAAATGTAATCAGACCCTTTCAAACTTATTTTTATTTAAAATTTCCTTTAATGTACATTTACATTTTACAGTTTTAAACAAGGATATTATCATTTGCATTTATTTCATAATTTTGTTATTAACATAAGAAGCGAGTATGCAATTTATCCATTATTGACGTCACGCTGTTAAAAGAAGCCACTCATTCCATCGCTATTTTTGATCTGTGTCAAGTGTATATCCTAACAAGTAAATTCTCATTAAGTTCTGTATGATAGTTCACCTATCATCTATTGACTTGGCCCGTTCGTACCTGAGATGGCGATTTAATTCCACGCGATCGATAGTGGTATGGTGTTTATTTACCTTGTAATCCACCAAATTTTATAGAGTACTAACTAATCTCTGTATATTTACCAATGTGGCTGTGAAGATCATACACCGGCATTCGGCAGGGCACTCAGGTCAGACGTGTGGGAATATCGCTATCCTGGATGTAGATTTGGTCTAATATAACATTTAGTTCCTGTAAATTATAAAATTTATAAATCGAAGTAGTTGCTACGTTTTACATGTCTAAGTCCGCGTTTCTGTGCCCGTGACTCTTGGTTAGGGAATGGGGCAACATTGACAGTGTAATACAGCCGAGAACTTAGTGAAATCATGCACTGTAACACACATTTAATGTCTACGTGCAATACAGATCAATTTTTGTTCTTGACATATTTAAGATACAAATGGTTTGATGTGTGATACGTATATCAAATACAAGCATTTTTTATTTTGCTTTGGGCTCTCTTAACCCTATTTCACTCTTGGGTTTGTTCTCAATACTTTCCTTTTTGTGCGTGATGTAGGACACTATCAGGGTTTTGACGGGTACAGACGAAAATGTCGAGGAAGTGTTTTGGTTGCCATGGTAATATCGCTAGGAAGTATTTTATTACCGTAGGCAATATGAAGTTGTACATACTAGATGCTCGGCAGTAAACATGTCACTTTCGTTGTTGTATGCATTGTTCTCATTTGGGAACGTGACATTACTTAGTTGGATTGGCAAATGTTTACATGGCGGGTGTCTCCTATTAAGCAAAATAATCTTTCTCTTCAGGAACTGGTATTTTCCACCATGTACTTTTTTTCTGGAATCTCCGAGTAATTTTTGAATTTTGTTTTGTCCTAGTTTTATTGAATTCTTGCGTTGGTAATGCTTCTGTTTTGCATTTTGATATTTTTTTCGTTGTTTCTGTTTTTGCTGTGTTTGTTCAAAACCTTTAGAAGTACACTTTGATAGTCATCCTTACTGGTTAAAATTTGGTATTTGATTATACGTTAAGGAATTACTTCCTAGAAATTATAACTGTATAATAAAGAGGAGATCGCGACATAATAATACCTTCCAACAGTTTTAGCTGTTGAAAAGTGTGAAATCTAGATAAATAATTAAAATATTATACATTTAGAAAAGAACATATGTATGCGACATAATTTGAATTGATTTATTTAATCTTTGGTGTCTCTGTCCCCAATGTAATCCCACCAATAAGTCCAGCTTCACTCAGAGGCTCTTTAATAATGTGCGAAAATTGTCTGACAGAAATTATCATAATTATATTCACAAGGTTTTTGTCATTTCAGTATGATTAAATATTTAAGTGCTTATTACATAAGTGTTATAGTTTGCATTTAACATAGGAAGAAAAGTTGCTATTATCATCGAAACACTGAGAAATAGATGACTTGCGTTAAAAATAATGTTTTCCTTCAGCCTTTTTATGATAAAACTCCAAACAAGTATAACATCATTGCTTACCAAACAACCAGATATTACGGAAGAAAACATAGGGTAAGGTTATCAACGTATCATATTACACAATAACATAAGTTAAGGAGAGTGTTTGTTCTCGATAATGACCTTTCTTGTATATTTATGGGAAGCTGAGAGGAATGTTTTGTTAAGTGAAAACAGTTTCCGTACGATCGCTTTTCACCATGACATTGTTGGCCCTAACTTTGATAGTTACGTCTTTCTTACATTGACAAATTGTCCAACACCGATTTTGTCACTGTCTCTAGCAGTTTTCCTTTTCTTTTTCTCAGCCGTTGGACATTTTGATACATTTTGAGTAGGTATGATTAAACCGAGGCTATCCAATATTACTTCATAGAAGTCCTTAACCTGAAATGGATAGAAACTTCTGTTGCATCCTTGTAAATGCTTTTTGCTTCGTAAAAATTAAAACTTCACATGTGAACATAACTGATAGGTCGTAAGCTGAAAGTCGCGTCTTCTCATATATTTTATTTAAACTTACATGTCTGTCTGAAATTCGTTTTATCATATGTAAAAGTAACAAAGATAAATATTTTTTTTTGTTTTAGAACAAACCTTAACTAAACTGGATAAGTAACTGATAGCGTTTAGATATACATTTATATATATATTAGATTTGAAAATATCCAATCCGCTTTTCTTGACTTTTAACTCACTTCACAAAAACAAAGAGGAAAAGTTATTCAATCGACAAAGAAGTGTATCGCATATTATATTTGATAATAGATAAATTTATTGAACGGAACGCTGAATAAATATATTTATTGTTTGATTTACTATATTTCCAATAAACATGTGATCGACTTTCATTACAATTTTAAACCAACAAAGTCTAGATATTTGAGTTTGTTGGTGTGACAATATTCCCTGATCAGAAGGTGCATTTTCTTCCTGAAATTCTCATTTGGATGTATTTTAGAATACACTGTTTTCTGGCACTATCTTCGATTTCATTGTTGTCCTTTATACGCGTCATGTGGTTCAGTACGATCTCTGCATCTATGCACATTTAGTATGCTTAATGGGATCCTAAACTGACGTGTCATTCTTAGTTTACATAACTAGTGATGACAAAAATTACTGCAGTATATGTAACACAAGTACGGGTAAACTTCATGCTAACCGATTTACTTCTACAGTAGGTCAACGGTAATGTGTCCGCTAAATATATCATGTAATATGTATTATCGTACCTCCTCTGCCTGGAGAGGTAGATATCGGTAGGGAGGGGAATGTCACGTGAGCAGACTCGTACAATCTTGGCCAGACTACAGATGCAGGTCTGATGAGTGAATATTTAATAAACTTGGCACATGTTTTAGTCTGATTTCGATTTTGTTGATAAAGCCTGTCGCCTTTCTTCCGTTATCTATTAAAGATGATCTTTAAATGCAGGTCACGTAATTATATGTTTGGATTTTAATAATATATTTCATTTTGATAAACATGATATATTTGTAGGGGTCTCAGTGACACTTGAATTGTTGTATCAGACAACTTTTGAATGTTCAATATCTTATATCATTGCCTTGTTGTACTTTATAACTTTGTAATACATCTTTATTTTCTCTCTCATTAAGAATAGTCAAAGGTTTTAATAACAGTGAATATAATTCATTGTGTTCAATAACATATTTAGGATATTTAGGATACTAGTCATTAAGGATTCTGTGTCTGTAATCATTGAAGTAAAAGGGATGTGTTTGTCACTCAAGTCATAAAAAAGCAATAGCTTTTCAAATAGTAAAAGATGGAGTCAACATTTACAGGATATTATCTTAGTCGTTATCTATCACTGTTCAGTCGACAAAGAACCAAGTTAATCATACAGAATAATCCCCCCTGACAACCTTTTCATAGTCTCATGAGTCTTATACGTATACCCTGTTTCAAACTTACTCTCTTTAAGTTTTTTTTTTTTTTTTATTCTTGTCATGTATTTATCTGTGTCATGTATAAACATGTACATGTAGTGTAGAAAAAGAAGACCTATGTATGTTAGGTGGTATATGCATAGTATGTATAAAGCAATTAAGTTTATATATATACATATATAACTATATATGTTTGTAAATGACACCTACGTATGAGGTTTTTTTTAATATTTCATGTTACTATCAGTAGGTAATTTGCCAGTTATTATAATAATATAATATTCAACATGAGTTGATAACTGATATTGAGCTTAAGATTTTTTTGCAGACCATGCATACCACTCTGTACTTGTTACTTTGATATATAAAATGTAATATTTGTCTCTGACTAAAACCTAGCAGGGAGCCTGGACCTGTTGGGTGTTTATGTATACAGATATGTTTGTTTTGTGGTGTCAATACAAAAAAAAGTTAATCATACAAATACTCGATTTTTAAGTACCCTTCCTATTGCTAATTTCGAAAACACTAGTTATTAATGGTTAAAAATTGATGAATTAAACAATAAAATT
This sequence comes from Ylistrum balloti, assembly GCF_031769215.1. NCBI lineage: Eukaryota > Metazoa > Mollusca > Bivalvia > Pectinida > Pectinidae > Ylistrum > Ylistrum balloti. The sequence goes on along the minus strand of NW_026781861.1, from coordinate 752,691 downwards.
GACTGATATATCATAGTCGTTCAATGATTTTGTAATAAGTTAAGCATGAAGTATTTAATATGCCTATAAATAATTATCTGGCTACACGCTATCTTTAAAATTTTGTTTCGAACTCATATTTTTTTCTTTCATTTTTAACCACTAGTACCCAAAAGTGTTTTAACTGTAAATTGATTTTTATTTGTCTTTTTTTTTCATTTCTAACTTCTATGATTGCAATGCACAATGCCTTAGACTTCTGGGACCATTTAATTGTTCTAGACGGCAGACAAATTATATTCATCACCAGACAAAGCCTATAGCTTTCAATTTCATATTTGGAATAATCACTTTTTTGCAACAAAACATACTTATGGACTTACAAATATTTAGATATTGATATCACAATTCGCATAATGCGGATTGAAGACAGAATTGAGAGGATGATCTGATTTCACTGTTAGTCATACATGCTTTACTAAGTATTTGTAGGCCCCTTCTCCTCTGCCATGATTCAAACGCCGTATTGAATTCCAATTCTAGGCCCTTAACATCACAGAGGATTCCTAGACGGACTAGAGATCTATACGACGCAGTTTAGTCCGTATTTTGGCTCTACTGTATCTAATTTCAAATTTGCATTAAAAATTGTTATTGCTTGTTTTTTCACAATCCTAGAGTTAACAAATACATGATTACACGTGCTTTGTTGTATCACTGTTGATCAAAAATATAGATAATTACTTCAGTATCAAATCTAAAGACACACCTCGACATAAGACTACCAGTGTTTGGCGACAAAAGGTCACCTTGATACTAAACAGCACATACTAAGCCACCACAACACTAAAACTCTCCAACGGACATTCCTGTTGTACATTTTTGAAACATGAAGTGGTTTGGGAGGGACAATCTGATAGGAAAATAACAAAGTTTGCAACTATACTAATCTGTCGCGGTATAAGCCTTTTGGGAGTCGAACATTTCCAACCATTTGCCACGCAACTATGTCAAGTATATGTGTATCTCCTTGTGTCGCTTTATCAAAGCTAGTGTTGAAATCAATAACAAAAGAAAGCACTCTCTGCAAACTTTTTAAGAAGTCGCGTGATGATATTCCACAAGTTAAACATAACCATTTATATTTTTTTTGTAATCATGACGTAACGACTTGAAATATGTCTTTATATACAAAGTAAAAAGAATTTCAACAAAGGATCTCAACAGCTTTTTAGGTTCTGGCAAGCGTGTGTTTGTAAATATTTTAGAACATCCAGGAAATATTTTAAAAGATCCGGGAAGTATTTAAAGTGAAATAACAACTTTTATTATTAACATTAAGAGAGAGTGTCACGCGCACGTAATGATAAAAGACCTAGCATAAATCACTAGTCACTGTTGTAAATTCCAATAAACAATTAAATGAAGGATAAGATGTTAGCTCACAAGATATCTTTATATATTGTGTTCTCACGCATTACTGCTGCCTATTTGTTAATGCTTAATCAGTACAGCCTTACAAAATGTCAAAACTTTGTTCGATGCTCTACCTAATTGTATATCCAATTTTTTCCCATCTACAATATAAGTTTTTAATCAATTTCACAATCACCTCAATATTTCACTGATAACGTTCACTACCGTTTACTCATATCATACTCATTGGTCAGTAATTAACCAGAAATATGAAGAGATATTTATCACTTTACCCTAAGTCAATATCATTTCACTTTCTCTGTGTCAACAACACCTCGGAATGTTTATCTTTAATATCTTCAAATTATAAACTTATTTTCTGGCATCCATTACAGAAGAGCTGACCGCCCCCGAAGATAAGCCTCCACATGCCACTTCTCACCACCAGTAGACACGGCCGGATCGCTCCACAGTAGGAATGCGCACCCGGCCTTATCAGGGTGTTTTCATCTGCAAACACCGATAAAGACCCATCGGATACTTTCGTTTACCTATTATACCCGTTTGTAGTCGTTTGTCTTACCTGTGAAAGAGGCCTACACCCTAAACTGACCTCACAAACTCACCCGTTATATACTGTACATCCCAGCCTGGTCAGCATCATGAATAATCTTGATCGACATCCGCCAGAAGGTTCAGCGAGGAAATTCCGTAAAGGGTAGGTACAGATGTAGGTGTTATCAGTATGAACTGGTGGAGGAGTATCTACTTTCTCTCACATTCGTATGAGCATAATGACACAGACATATGTCAGAATCCGGACAACTACACACGATAAAGCAATTAATTGATGCTGTGTTGTTTACTGTATCCATGTAGACTTATACTTGTGAAAGTACATATCCAAACAAAGGATTGTATACAACTTTGATGTTGTAAGTCTTAATTATCTACGTCACCAACATCATTAAAGAAAATGACCAGTAGTTTCAAAACTACACATTATCGTTAAAGTTTTCGAGAGGTTGATTATGACCGGAACTCCTTCATAATACATTTGTTGTGGATAAATAATTTCCTACGCCAAATTCCTTAAAGTGATCAAAACAGCATAGGATTTTTTTTCGCGTGTGAAGTCGGTATGTTTTAATGACGTCATCAATATTTGGAATGCACGTGTGGGATGATATAAGAGTGACTCTACAGCATGACGTCATTACCTCATTAAGGAGTGTAACCCTGATGTAAATATATATATGTACGGTAAAACTTCGAGATTAAAATGATCGACGGAAGGGTTTCGGACGAGGCAAGTTATATGATATTATAGGCATCAACGTTTTGAAAATAATCTTCTACTTTATTATCTATATTTGAATAAACAAAACGCGATTGCTGTTAGTTCAGTTTTAAGAATTCTCAAAGTTTACGGAAATACTGATATAAAAACAAAGCAATACTACGAGATACAGGATTATTCATTTATGTAATTAAAAAATCATTGATGTATTTCAAAAGTCTAGAAAAAAAAGAAAAAAGAAAAAAAACCCAAAATCCAATCGGAAACAGATCACGCTTGATCAAATGATTTATTTTGTTATAAACATTCGGAAATAAATATGACAATAAGAAATCACACACTATCCACTTTTTGTTACAATATATCTGTCACCTATACACATAACTGACAAGGTATAGTGAACAATTTATATATTTTGTTCTTAAGGAGACATCTTCTGTTATATCTGAGCATTACTACATGTACAACAACTTACTTTGTCAAGAATGAAATACTGATTAAAAATTTATCACTTCAATTTTATTCAATAATGGTTCTTTGTTAAGGTATTGAAATTTTACTAAAATGAGTTTACATTGTTATCAATTAAGTATCTTATTTTTTCTGCTATATCAGATGTGTAAACAATATATCAATCCAAGACAATGTCAGAATTTTATCAAAATGAAATTGATTATCGCAAAAGTTATAGTTATTTGAAATATTCATATTTATATAACAAGTGTTATATCTATGCCTGTTTTCAGGATCCAAGACGATGTCAGAATTTTATCCAAATGAAATTGATTATCGAAAAAGTTATAGTTATTTGAAATATCCATATTTATATAACAAGTATTATATCTATGCCTGTTTTCAGGATAGGAGGATACAAAATGGTGTATACAATTAATGATATGAACACGACAGAAAACAACAACTTACAAGAAAAAATCCAGTTCCAAAAGGTAAGCTTGCTGTTGTACATGATCTGTTATACTGCGAATTTTGGTTATTCTTCCACGCGTATTTCTTTCATTTCTGACTCTGTGGCTAATGCACCTCCGTTTAGAATGACATTTCTATCCCCCTCCCCCTGGTATCAAAATCCAAACCCTTAATGTCATTAACAGGTCCTGTTATAACGAATCTGCGTACCAGTAAAATTCACTTCTGATATAACGCTTATGTGGAGGTAACATTTTCTTATTAAATTGCTCTTTTTTAAATGTCTCATCATTTACCACGGTGTCACGAAGTCGTTAACTTTATTTTGGCTGTTTGCCTACTTTGATCGACAGGTTTTAGCCAGTATGTTTAATACAGTATAATGTCATAATTATTGTATTTCAATTATAATGTCGTCTCTTCGCTTTTATGTACGGTATTACGTATTTACAAGATATACTTGATGTACAAGGAAGTCAGATAAATTGGATTAAGCGCATTCACTTTCTTTTATATGTAGACGCTACAATGAAATATCATTAAGCTGGATTCTGTATAGTCTGAAGTTTGCGTTGTGGAACATGGTGATTTCAGAGTATTTGCAGTATAATCACTTAGATTTAACACTCGTGCACTCAAATTCATTATCTTGAATAGGATGAACTTAGATCCTTAATATATCTATTTTATCAGACAAAAGTTATCTCGAAACTATAACAATACCACACATACATTATTCAGAGCAAAAATTAGAAATATAAGAATAAGGAATTATGTACTAGGCTTGTCACTCTTTTTCTAAATCGAGTTTTCCCAAAAAAAATGTAACATTATAAATTACGTTGGAACATTGTGAAACATGTATGAACATTTTAGAATTATAACATTCTCTGAGTAGCTGAATTTTTTATTTAAGATTAAAAAAAGTATTTCATTCATTTTTAGACAAATTAAAATTATTGAATGGAGAGTGTTCAATATCAATTTCAACCAAATCAGGTTCAATATCGATGTTAGTTTAACGAGGGTAAAATTTCAATGTAATCATAGACACCGAAAGTTGGATATTGAGAAAAAACAACATAAAAGTATATAGCATCACAAAATGGCTTAATCGACATCGTCTATGTTAATCAAGGTTTATCCAAATAATATGACATCTTCGGAAAAGATTATTGTATATGATAGCAAAATCCAACAGGATAAGTTACACAAAACAACAAGAAAATACCAAAATATCAACATACGCATAATCTGAACTTAAATTCAGTAAAACTAGGGCAAAATATGGATAACAAATTTACACGGAGCTTCCTGAAGAGTATGCGTCTTCTGCTTTATCGACGACACTCACCATGTAAACCTTGGTCAATTCATGTCACGTTTTCATATGAGAACAAGGTATACAACAACGGAAACAACAGGCAAACTAACGAGCATAAAGAGTCTAGCTTCATACACACAAAGAAATTGAATATTTCTCAATGAGAACACTATGACGAACGAAAAAGTTTCATTTAATTTTCAATCGACCTGCATTTCGTAACCTGTGTTACGTAGTGAGGTGTAGTCACTATAGTTTCGGGATGCAGGCGTTTGTTGCTATCCAGAAATGGAAAATTCACAATAGAGAAATCGAAATCACAGAGAGAAAAAAATGAGCAAAAAACATATCAAATAGATTTTACAATAGGATATTGATAACAATATAGCATTCACAAATTATTGCATCCTCAGATTATCTTTCCATCAGCTGTAGATGTCTATCATGCACTTATATCGAATCAGCTGTAATAAAATCTGGTTTTGTAAAAATATTCTTTAACTGCGAACGTTACTAACATAAACTCCATTGTCAGCTACGGTGAGACATAATCTGTCAAACATTTACGATATCTGTATGAATAATTCCTAACGTAGGGAGCATACATGCTATGTTTTAAGTCGGTAGAATTATTGGCTATTTCAGAAGGTTTGGTATGACTTGGAAAAATCTCAGCTTTAGTCACCTCTTATGTTAATGTAATAGAGACAACGGGTACGATTCTTACGACCAGTCTGCAAGTATTGGTGATGTCACATAATATTGAATAAATTCATTTTGGTGCCTGTACAATCTATCCAAATCGCATAGGGGCATAGGCATATGTAAGCAATCTGTTTAGACAAATCTGATCATGAGTGTGCATTTTCTTTAAAATGTAATACATTGTTAATACATAACGACGGAAATGTCAGTGATGAGGATATGTGTAAAGTATTTCATCTGTAAGACTCTTGACAAGGCGGCAAGCTCTAAATATAGGCGATAAATGAACAAAAATGACCAAACAGAAAATCCATTAGAGATAAAAGAAAAGATGTGAGACATATATCTTGTTTTAAATTTCTCCGTAAGTTTTACTTTTTTTACATGATATCTTAGCATGCAAAGATTGCCTACCTTTACTCATATTGGTTTTGACTGGGATCACATTGAAGATATCCTAAGAAATGAACTGATCTGAACGTGCACCTTTCAAAAATATTCAAAAATGATGAAATAGGAATCAGGAAGTACGTCTCCTGGGTAACATGATCGGTATCGCTTGTTTTATGCAACCATGGTATCTATGCTGTGCGGGTTTGGCACTGTTATGTGTTGCGTTTCGACCAAATGTTTACCTTTAACATCAATCACAGAAACGGCTAGCTATGTTTGGCGAGAAGGTGTTGCCAGGATAATTCTAGGAACTGAACAAGTCTTTTAACTTTGTTAGACATGGACATCAAAAGTTTACAAGTTGATGTTTAGCGACGGTTAACATTCCTTTCGTCATCAGATTTGTTTATGTACTTTCATTTTTTATACTAACCCTTTTGGAATCGGGAAGAGGAACACTATGAAAGAAAGTCTATATTTACCTGTTGAGAAAATGTGTATCCTGTAACCATAGCAACCAACAATACAGATGTCTGTCATGCTAAGGTTGTCTGAGAAAATATAGTTACATAACTATTATATCACCATTTAAAACTAACAAAGGAAGAACCTTGTCACGCGACTGACATTAAAGATGATATCTGGGATGTAAAGAAGGTAGACATACGGAGATAAGTAGGGGCATCACTTTGTTTATACAAAGGGCTGTGTACAGACTGGGGCGGTACGAGATACGTTATGGCGGAATGTTTAGAACAGGTAATTATCCAATTATGAAAGAACATTTACAGTGTAAAACTGAAAAGTGATCATAATTTGTTATTCAATGTGCTATTTATTTTTAATATTGTTATTTGTAGGAATGTTTACAAAGATTTATAAACGACAGCTTAGATTTTATACAATTATTTTATAAATATTATTGAGTATAGCATGACCGAGTACACACTGTGAAAACAGTGGTATCATAATGTAAAATACTGAAATATTCCGCATGCTTATAGATACCTTCCAGACTACAGAGATGTTAGTCAGACAGGTACTTTTGCGAATTAAAACCAACTTCTGGTGCAAACAATCTCCCAAGTTTCGATAATCAGTAACGCAAAAAAGTTGAATTTCATATCTAAAATTAAAGTTAGATACGACAGAAATGAGGCTTACGAACGGTCTAGGTACATTTTGACCACAGGTATTGTTTTATATATCCAGGTATTAAACATAATAGGAAAAATCATTAAACAAAAAGAATGACCAGGAAAACTAGAAAATGAAGTACAATAAAAAATATATGTTTTTCAATTTTGAAATTGAGGAAACAGAGATATAACTAATGATTCTGTTTTAATTTGGAGTTAGAGGGAGTGAAGGTTGGGTCGGAGTCATAAATAGTGGTTTAATAGTAAATGCATTTAACTGCACAATGATGATTGAGCACACAGAGAACCTTACAGTATATTATTTACACTTTAAATCAAAGTGTCCCTTTGTTTTGTGCTCACTGATGTATGGATTTATTCAAGATCACTCTGTTATCAAGTCATTTTGGCGACAGATGAAATATTGTTCCTTAAGTGTAATTTATGTAGTCCATTTGCCTAGTCAAAAGTACACAAAATAGTGGTATATGAGACCTTTACAGTGAATCGGTAGGAATTCAGGGAGTTGTTTTCCTGGTACACGAAAAAGTCCTCGGTCAATACCAATACACTGACATAACCAGATTTGTTAATTACTAGTGAGAGACCTTCAATAAATATAAATTTAAGCAACTTAGCGTATCTCTAAAATATGGCATCCCAATAACCAACAACAACCAAAGATACCGAGAGGTTAACAAAATCATAATTGAAAAATCCGATGAAACAAAAGTAAATTATTAACAGAAGAAGAGGCAGAATAAGAAAAGATTTTATGGGAGGTTAATCAAATGTCTTCTTCTATTGGTATTGAAACAGGTAATAGGGTATCGAATCATGAGTGATATGTAAACATTGGTTGATGATAAAGGAATGTTGCTCTCCAGAAAAGGGATATTGAGAATAGGGATATCTTAATACATACCTATAGAACAATCATACAGCTTGTTCAAAAGCGAGATTTGTCATAAAAAACGCCATGATGTAAGAAATGACCAGCTTTGTTTAACGTTATATGTTGCCGTCCACAAGTAAGATCCGTGTTAGAGTCAAAATAGTGATCGTTGTCAGTTTTTGACGGGATCGTCATCAGAATTTAGAATTTCATTGCTATTTTGTTGTGGAAAAACGAAATATCGACGACAAGGAAATTTGATTGTTCCTGAAGAATCAATAATCACATCCCTCCCAGTAGCATACGTTCTGAAATAGATATTACAATTATTATAAAACGACTTTTATTCTTAGCAAGTATAAGGCTTTTATTCAGTGTTAAGTGTCACATTAACATTTTAAAAGTCAAATCATAGTGAGAATTCTATTTTACAACAGTGTACGAGGAACTATACTTTTTCGGCTGACGCCAGTATTTGGTTAAGCGATAAATCTAAACACGTAGCTTTAGATTGCGAATATTATATATAAATGTTAATGTAGGCATCGTGACGATATCATTATTTGTCCCCAAATGTATTCATATCGACTGAATTCTGCCATATCGAAAACAAATCAGTGATTAATCATCAATTATTTAGGTGAATGATTTCTATGTAGCTTCTCCAGTAAATAAACATACAGAAAAGTAATTCTGAAATGTTAATGTATCTATGGAATGGTTATTAGATTAACAGGCAATATGAAGCCATATGAGTTATTGATAATAAACATAATTGACATCTGTATCTTTATTTGCCAGTATATTACCGAATCTTACAACTATATTGACAATATGACAATATTTTCGTTGTTGTTTTCACGACAACCAATTAATGATCAGCCAGGTTTACTTTCCTCTAAAGGTTAGGTACTGTTGTTTTCATGACGACCGTTAAATGATAGTTAAGGATTATTTTCCTCTGAATGTTATGTACAGTATGTTTAGATATTTTAGTCACATGATAATGATATTTGTCACAAACTGGTAAGAAATTTATTTCAAGTTTTATGAAAAAGGCCAAAACATGAAAATATATAACCTTATATCTATAATCAGTATACTGTAGATGTGTATGAAAATATGATATATGTATTCTAAGTGGGTGTAATCATGAATGTTTCTCCTTTACAAACCACAAATCGATACCTGTTGACTGCACTTGTGTGTTTGAAATGTAAATAAGAAAGACGGGACGAACTCCACGCCCTTTCCATTTATGTATTTGCCTCAGGCACGTGCTTTCCGCCCCCTTAATTGTCACCAGACGTCGCTCTGTTATTATTTAAGGTCAAAAATGGGAGCTTTAACTGATAAACCATCAAGTGGGTGAGTTCCGATAATTCATAGCTTTAAACAATCCACTCAGCTATTTACACGACAGTAATTTAAGAACATTCCATGTCAGCTCTCATATCTGAAATTTAAAAACAGTAATATTTGAATGAATTTCATTATTGAAAATGTTCTAATAACAATATAATTAAATTTACATGAGAGATAAATAGAGAAATAGATGTACATAAAAAGTAACTTTGCATCTTGATTTGAATCAATTACACTGTGTTACCTACAGGGTATCAGTCTCAGTGTTTTCGACCAAACAGAATTGGGGTGTATAGCTCAATTTAATGTTAGTAGTAAAAGTAAGGCAAACTGATTGTTTTCATATTTAAATTGGTAGTAATAATGAGGGAGATTTTTGGTCGTTAAAACAATTTTGTTGCAAGATATCACATACGGTATGAAGTAGGTTATGCTTATTGCCCGTTAGCTTGTCTGGTTGTTCTGATGCTATATACCTTGTTGTCATGTTGGAATTCGACATTAGAGATATTGGTTGACCACGACTTATAATAGCGGATATCGTCGATGCTTATCCATGTTGGAGACTAGGATTCATTATTATTTGTTTGGCTTATCCATCTCATTACGTTATTCGCTCATTTAATTGATTTTCAGCTTTATTTAAATATCAAATTATGTACACATGTCGATATTTTCTTGAATATTTTAATAGTAATATCGGAAATCAGAGAGACGATTTGTCTAGTGCAAATTATACATACATCTGTTTCGGCCAATATTAGACAAGCATGTGATTCAGTCAATTTTAACAGATTTTAATGGCCTGTTAATGAAGCGGTAGACATAAGCATAAGTGAATTACGTGGTTTTATAAATTATTAATCCATTAAATAAAACCTTCAATAAAAGCATTAGTTTCGCTCAGAGTTTTAATGAATTTTTCATGACTAGTACTAAGCTAATGATTACAAACACATAAGCTAAGACTTATTATGAACAGTTATAATTGTGACAGTTAGGTACAAATAAATGGCTTACAAACGCAGGTCTCTATTGACAACAGATTGAGTTGAATTCGAGAGCAAAAGTCCATGAGGTGATCGTTTTGAACGAAGTGCTATGTAAACCTCAGGTCACTAAATAGGAAATGATCGATAAACACATCCAGTAATTGCAGACACGTATAGTGATCACATTCACACGATAAAGTACACGTCTGTCCACCCTATATCGCTTTTATAGAACATGTTGTGGTATACATGTTCGAAACGCAATATTTCAAAATTTCCTATTCATTTTTATCTTAACGGATGATATATATCGCCTTTTGTTTCTATTTTCAGATAAATATCAGTCGTTTACATACATAAGATATATCTGTTAAACGATTGTTTTACTACATTAAGTATGAATTTGTATTTTTGGATATGTTTTTATTCTTGAAGTAGTTCAGATTCACGGATGCGTATGTGTGGTTTTAATGCTCTACACATATCGTGCGATTTGGTGTCTCTACAACCTCTGCACGACAACGCAAGTCAAAGAGAGAAGCACAACCAAATAATGCAGAACTCAAAAAGGGCGTTAAAATATAAATTCAGTGTCTCGTCCATTCCGTCATTACCACAAACATTTGTTCACTCAATTGAGAAAAAAAAACTTACATATGTGTTCTGTCTACGCCCACATAGGAAGGTGTGGTCACGTTCTAGAAAACATGTTGATTGGGAAAATACATCAAAGAGTATAATCACAATGAATTGAAACATTTCAATTCTCAAAATATTTTCACGAATTTAGAAACTACGTTCGCCTAAGACAAATGAAATGTGTTGTTAGCATCATTATTCCAGTCTGGTTGAGTCAGTGTTACTAGCATTTTATTCATTTGGTGTTACGTCACAGTCATGTTAGAATGTATGTACAGGGAAGAGTCTAATTTATCGCTGAGTGATTTGGAATCTTTGTCACCACCGCCTAGTTTCACATCCGCTGACGACCGTCTTACTGATAGTGATGATATCAGCCTCCCTCTGACACACAGAGCTAGCTCTGAATAAGTAAAAGTTTGCAGATAAAGTCAACAATTAGCCATTAGTTGCTAACGATACCACGATATGTCATCCGTCTACCTTCCGACTCCATCAAAGTAGAAACTCGATGTTTGCCTCTGTCATCAAGGGCGCAAGGTGTAGAGTTTAATCCGAAGGTTCCATTTGAAATGAACAACCTCATTAGAATGATGCCACGTCTAATTTGTTTCATTTGTAACCATTTTTGTTGTGATAATGGACTTACTACAAGAAGAGGATAATTGGACACCTATTCTCTTACGTAGAGTGTACGAGGGTTTTGTAAGTAATTAATCAGTGTAAGTTACTTCCCCTGTTGACTTAGTATAAAATATCTTGGAAATTTCAGTAATTAATTAGTTAATATTTAGTATATTGTTATCCTAGGTAAAGGGTACTGGATTTCCTTAATGATGAATTTGTCCAAATTCGTTCCCATCATTCCCATTTTTACGTGAACTGTGATTTCGTCAGTTATTAGTTAGTGCACTGTAGTTGAATTACCATTCCAGTAACTTGTACTAAGGCATCGTCGGTATTAAGGTAATGAACTCTCAGTTTTATACAGGACATGGGAAAGTATGCGATGGAATATTCTAATGCTTGTTTATATACACTCGTCTTTTGTATACTTACGTAATACATTACTTTTATTAATCAGACAACACACTTGTCTTTGGCAAAATTAACTTCTCCCAGTAATTAATAACTGAAGTCTGGTTATTGATTACTTTGTTGGTTTGTTTATTGATAACGTTACATGTGCATTCGGTGATGAATGTTAACAGATGATATTCGATTCAAATATCATTATGTTAAAAGTAATTAACATTGAAATTGACATTATCTCTATTCAGGACTAGGCTTTATTATTTAAGTGATAGTTGTATTAAGAACAGTTTAATTTTTTTAGATAAATTAAAGTTTATATTGTACGATAATTTATTAACCTTGATCAACAACCTTGACTTAACCTTGATTATCGGTTAATAACGAGCGCTTATTTTCTTAAACTGAATAATTTATATTGAATAAATAATCTGTGAACGCTTCATACTTCATACTATATATAAACTATTTGATACATAGCAGTTAACGTTATAAAAACCGTTTCTACCAAAGTTGAAGTAATTATAGCGTTATTACCTATCTTGTTTACATATATATCTACTGATGAATAACGATGTTCATTTCAATTTTAGTGATTATTTAGGAAGGCTATTTTCATTTATCCTCATGAATGACAGTTGCGTGAACTGAGCCAATCATTACTCCAATCTACATCAAAATTATATGTGTGTTTCACGTACGGAATTATAATTTCTGGCATTGGAGAAAAAAATAAATTCCTTCAGAAACAACAACGACAATAAGTACATGTCAACAGAGTCTTAATGAAGGGTAAATCTAGGGCAAGATACGAACAGAAGAAAGATTTACGTGAAGGTTACCGTAAAAAGTTCAAGGAGAATAAGACCAGGTGTTCCGGAATAGTGTACGTCTTCTGCTTCATCGACAACATTCACCAGTCTTAAATCAAGGATAATACAATCGAACCTCGTTATTTCGAAACATTTCGTCTGTCCCTGATGAACTTAGCATAAACCATTCAAACTTAATTGAATATCTCAAAGTTTCCCCAAGGTCCCGCCGAGTTCGAGATAGCGAGGTTTGACAGAATATCAAAACTGACAACGACTTCATTGAACAAAAAACGGATCACTTAAGGAACATTAGGATAACAAAGCGACAGGATATAATTTTCACAACTCAAATATAACTCTCATCATAAACAACGTTTGTTTTATTCTTCAAACGGTGTTGTATTCATACCGTAATTTATATTTATTAAAACACCCTATCTAAATGTGAGAAAACATGTTACCGTATATTTATTCGTTTTATTGAGTGAGCAACACATTTTACAATATTTTATCCCGAAATGTATTTCATTGTATTGTCATGGTTTGTCATAAAGAAGTATTTTTGTTACCAAATATCAGCAGTATGGATTGAACTAGTGTATATATAAATATATTTATGGTAATTTAAAACAAAACAAAATGAAAAAAAATAGCAATAGTGCTACTCATCAAAGACTTCGTCCTTCAGTTTTTAGACTTCAGACCCCAGAACATTCTTTGTCTATAATTTATTGAATGGTCATAATCCAAACATCTGCCCTTGTTTGTTTAAACGACCAAAGTAAACTCTCCTTGACACAATGCAACAAGTACAAGTATGCTCAGCTTCTTTTCACCATTTTGTTCTCTGTTCAGTGAAGAGTTTTCTTGTAAACGTTTCACCAATAATATAACTTAATTATTCCGAATCCTTAGTAAGTTTCTAGCTTTTGAAGAAATTCATTCTTCGTTTGTATGTTGGTATTTTCCTCCTTTACATTGGTTTTTGGCGCATTTGTCTATTAGGAAATATATATATAAATATAGAGAAGTCCGCCCGGAAGGATCGTCCTAACAACGGACACAGCTTTGGTTATAACCCACCCAACGGTGGCATTGCCTAAACCCTGACCTTTAAGAAAGATTGGAATAATTGGCTGGAGTCCTGGTTGTCGGTGTAAATGATTAAGTATTTAAATATGTTATTCTTCAACGGAATGAAAATCGTTGCGCAAGTCTGTCTGGGGGTACTTTAAACGGAATGATTTCTTTTCTTTTCGATGCAGAGGTCTCCTTTATCAATATGTTGTACCAAATGCTATTATTTTTAATGAAATTGCACTAAGGTATTCTCATATTGTGTTTTTCTACTGGATTTATAATACATGACTGTGTCATGATATCATCTTGCTTTTTATAACATTCTCTTTCCTCCAGAATTAATATTCTATTAACAGATAAGCACAACACATTCATTAATTTTGAATGATTCCTACTGAATGAATTGAATTGTAAAGAATACACAAGTTGTTATATTTATTGAAACCTGAATAACTACATTGGTGTAGGACATGTTCGTGGTTTGATATAGGCTTTTTTTCAATATAAGACAAAAAATAGTATTGAAATAAAACAAAAAATGCAATTCTATACTGTGAATATCGCTTTTAAGGAGCTCTATTTTTGTGGATGTAATTCAAACTCGAAAAAATATCATATACAGTGTTTCATGTCTTGAATATTATCCGTTTTATCAATGCACTGATGTAACCGCAAAAATCAAAACCATCGAGTTAAAATGATAACATAAACTACCAGCATTTACACTATTTCGTGATATTATAACTATATATTTAATTTCAAAGCACATTTGTTTATATTTCGAGACTTGTTGATCAGTTACAGCAGGACAAGGTCCCGGAGACAAAACCAGAAGGACCGGTTGTCAGAAGAACCATTCCACTCCCTAGTACCAACGGATTTACTAGCACCGAGAACTTGGTCATGAAGTCTGGCATGGTAGGCTGACTGCTCAATTTCTGATTATTAGCAAATATTTTCATTTATTTATTTATCTAAATATCATACAATACACAATAAAATACAAACAAATTAATAGCATGCGTCCCCTAATAGTTAGTATTAAGTAAATTTGGGTTATTGTCTCTTTCTAAAAAGTGCTGTGTTATATTTGTCTTCAAGCATAATTATGATGTCACGTTTAGCTTAAAGCATGGCTAGGAAAGAGGTGATATCTTGAGTTGGAAGGATTGCTAAGGAAAACATTGAAGTTTTTATGATATACGTAATATTTCTTATAATATTCGTATCTACGTCCGTATTAAAAGAAACCTAATTGTTGTCACCATTTCGGTAAACGTAACAATTTATCTACAACAGTAGCATCTATTCGCACATACAAATACATTTTAAGGTAGAAAAGCTTGTCGCAAACTTAAACAGTTGGTAAGTACACGGTAGTGGAAGGAGGCAAACAAACTGAAACCACTAATCCTTTGTTTTTCTAACTCGCAATAATGAAACCCCAGATCTATCACTACATCAATAGTCCCTTAGTGCTTTGAGAGAAAACGCCTTCACGCCTACAATACATTAAGTCTACATTTGACCTGGACACTGCTTAAAGTATCATGACCTACTGAATATGAAAATGAGACCAGCGTCTTTGATTTTATCTGGGGTCAAAGGAAATCTAATAACTCCCGTATTTGTTTAAGGCTAACCACACTGGGATCGTTAATCCTGCCTTCAGTGAGAATGTCGACAGCGTCAACACAGAGGCGCCATCTTGGAGTGACACAAGTAGTACCAGTGACAACAAAGATCCCAATAGCTCACGTGCATCAACTCTCACGAGAACCATGGACAATGACGCTTTTCCGGAACCTGACCGGAACTACAGCGTAATCAACGAAACAAGGGACTCTACTCTGTAGGTGCCTTTCATAAAACAATTAAAAGAAATTGCTTTGATAAATGAAATACAAAAATAAATTAAAAAAAAAAAACATCAATAGAAGCGATAAAAGTATTATTTTTATGTCTTGTTGTAGAATATGTAAAACATGTTATATAAGTTATAATCGAAATTAAAATTCCTTTTTCATATATTAGAAGAATTCATTTTCTAGGAAAGCTAATCTATACCATTTTCCATTCAGATCGTTAAACCTTGATAAAAAGTCAGCCATTAAACCTTGGGACGTATTTCGGATAACGCCGAGGAAAAGTACCTCAATATTCGATGACTTGTTCGTAAACGTATTAAAAAAGGTTGTCAAGGTGATCGTCAGTATATTTTTGACACTTTTCATCATGATGATGACAATATTGAGTAAGAGTATGTTATTTCTCATAACATCAAACATGTACACGAATGTGACTTTGGATTGCGTGACAACATTGTTGCCAAGGGAAGTGACATCATGTCGTCGGGTACTTCCGGACGAACCACTGAAAGACACGTTTCAATTCTCTCAAAATGTGGAGGTTCGATGGGTGTGGGCTTTGTTCATTGTGGTGTGCACGCCCTACATGTTCACATGCGTGAAATCTCTATGGAGAGTTTGTTTCAAGAAGACACGACACACAAGATGCCGTGTGTTAGCGTTGGTAAGTACACCTTCGATATGTAACGATGCTATGTACAGTAAAAATTCTATATTATAGTATATTCTACCGAAAATAACCTTTGAGAACATTATTCCCAATCAAAAAGTATAAGACTTCCTCGGACTAGCGCTTAAGTCTTCATTGATATGTGTTGTTTCCGGTTTTAGAATTTTAGTCTTTCCTTGATTTAAATCACAATTTTATTAAAATTGAATTCCTTTAATATATTTTCTTGTCCGCATTTGTTTTGCATGCTTATATAACTGATTAAAATGTACATATTCATGCAATGTATTGCCACGTCTAACCTACTAAGAATCTTCGGATATAGCGTTTTAATCCATGAATGGTAATGAAATTCATAGTTATGTTTACTTTTGCATAAATACCAATAAATAATTTTCCAGTTTGTAGATCTCTAAAATACTCATCATTTTATAACTTCTGGCTATATCAACTTTTTTGTAGGTTCTAGTCATCGAAACATTTCACTCCCTGGGAATCAGCATTTTTGCTTTTTACCTACTTCCGACATTAGACCCCGTCAGAGGGCTGCTGCTGACTTTCGGGGTGGCTTTTTTGCCGTCTCTTCTAAAGATATTCGACAACAAGAGCGAGCGCGGTAAACCAGTCTATCTATTGGTAGCTGACTTTGTCGCGATGGTGTTTCAAGCCTCAGTGTTGATCTTTTGGCCAGCAGTGAACTTGACACGTGGTGAAAATCTGAACGAGTCCTGGTCTATACTCGTCTCTCTGTTTCTGATTTCGTTAGGTTGGTGGGAGAATTACATCAACAAATTCACACATTTAGGGAAATTTGGAAACGCTTTAAAGGAATTTAAAAGGAATATTCGCCGTATGAGGACCCGGATTTACATGATAGTCAGTTTCTGGAAGATAGTGGTCACTTTTGGATTTATGCTAGCTCTGATGAGTGAATTCAAAGCTCCATGCGTGGCAGAACTGCTCTATCTTGGTGATGACAAAGCTATGAATTGTCCGCACTTTGTGAATCCTTTAAATGCGGCAAACGTTGAAAGCACAAACTACATGAACGACCCTTTCTGGATAAGTATGGTGCAAGTGTTCTCTTGTCTCTTATGTTACACGTTCGCTAAATCTGCCTGTAAAATCCTCTTGCAAGTTGTCAGTTTTTCTCTACCACTCATGTTAGCGGCTCCCATAATGTTAGGTCTTTTTATGGGGAACTGCGAGTCATTTAAGTTGAATGGATCCACGGGCCCACTAATGCCTGACTACCTATACTGGACATGTGACATACACGGAGTTTCCTATGACTTCCTGGATAGCCTCGTTTCCGACTACTATCTTCCGGTTGCCCTCGGTTGGTGGCTTTCTTTTATGTGGGTAACCTTCCATATATGGATTCCACGTGTGGAGCGATTAGCGCAGACAGAAAGGTAACATATTTATGAGTGCGTTTGTAAATTATCTAGTAAATCACGCACGTATCAGCAAATGTTGAGCTAAAAAATTGTTTTTGTAACCATTTCAAGGAATAAATCAAAATTGTAATTTAAAGCTGACATACGTAAATACAATAAAAGAAAATATCCCAGGTGTTCGCATTTGCGTGAAAGATAATAGCATTGTGCTGCACAACGTCATATCTTATTTTGCTTTTCTAAAGTTATAAATACATTTTTTCTGAATTCATGTATAGTCGTATTCAGCCTAAACCAATTCTTGAAGAGGACAGATCATGACTCCTGTTACTTATTGTTATCTCCCATGATGTATGGCTTTGTAACCGCTTCTCTGAGGGACGTGTGTGATTAATTAGTAAAATAACCGCCCAAAGACTGAAATATTCATTACAGCACTATTTTCAATGGATCAATACGATAAAAAAAATACTAATTCCGTAATCTGTAATCAAACATAACGTTGCACAATGGCGTCGATTTTTTTGTAAAGTTGTTCGATGATAACATGAAATTGGCCAATCAAAATGCTTGTTTCATAGAGAATTATACTATATTTAAGTGTAAGAATTAAATACAGACAATGACAATATGTGGTGACTTTTAGAATAAGTGTTCCTGTAAGTATAGGTACCATTATAGACAAACCATCTACAGATCAAAGTGTACATCTTTATCAATTTATTCATATGTTTATGTTTCAGACTTTTCGTCCAGCCACTATACTGTGGCGTTCTCCTCGAACAATCGTTGATGTTAAACAGGCGTCGAGATGATAAAGACAGAGAATCTCGGGGGTCAGAAAAGGTAAGCTAGGATCCGTTAGTATCAGTAATACATAAAGATTTAATGGTTATATATCAGACATAGTGAATTAACAATTAGAATAAATAAATACATAAATAAATAAATAATAAATAAATAACAAATAAAGATATTGCTGTCGACTTACAAATATATATATATTATATATAGATGTAACTTAAATATGCTTTGTGTATCGATAAAATATTTGATAAAAAGATGGCCGTTAGGCCTGAAAACGTTCGCGGAATACATTTGTGATGTTGATTTTATTCTTTACAAATGTATGCTTTATCAGGTAAAACAGTTCACAGAGGAGAATACCTACATGCCAGCTGACAAGTTTGGACCTAGGATGCCAATTCGGAATTTATCTATACAATCAAACATCACGCCCATGATCTATGTGTGCGCCACCATGTGGCACGAGACGAGAAAGGAGATGAGTCAGATGCTGACATCACTTTTCAGGTACGTTATCCACCCTCCCTCTTCCTCTCTAATCTTTTATTCTGTAATTTGTCTTGCCCTTGAGTGTCCATCTAGGCACCCGTCCTCATATACCGTGTGTATAGCTTATTGGTCCATTTGAACTATTGGTACCACACCAAATATTCAAAACTTAAATCCAGGATTTTATCCACACATTTAATCGTATGAATGTCATACTGACGAGGAATAAATGAAACAATTTCAAAGCAGGTACGCTCAGTCACTAAAATATCTTTTGATTTGAATTGTTGGTCACAAATTCATGTTTAACTTTTCACATGTAAATGTATGATTTGGATGTTTACAGACTGGACAATGACCAGTGTGCTCGTAAGAATGCACAGAAATTTTTCGATGTCGTGGATCCTGATTATTATGAATTCGAAGGTAAATATAATCTGACAGAAAACTGATTGTCATACAAGTCTAAGTACTGTAATGGACATAAAATGCTACTTATATCACCAGCTATTCTTCATTCAAAGTTGTGTGTTTCAATAAGTATATAACATATATTATCAGCGATCAAATTAGAAAGATAAAATGATATATAGGCTTATCACATAATCTGTTTGTTGTCCAGTGAATTCATAAAAGGTGAAAATTTATATTTTTTTTTACATATATATCACTAGTGTAATATGCTATAGAGTATTTTTCATTAGCGGCGCCAGTCAGAAATTGATTGTGATGTCATTCCATGAATTGAAACAAAATGATGGTGCATCTGTTTGAATCTGCCCGCCACTCTCTAACATTAAAATATATCAAAATATACATTTTCTGATTTTTTTCCGTTTAAATGAGAGGTTTCTTAACTTGTTTAATTGAACTTATCTTTATTCAAATTTTTCATTTTTGATCAGCAAAGTTCGCAAAAATGAACAATTCTGAGACTCGTTTTATAGATTTGCCTTTAATACGAAAGATTCTAAAGCAACGGTATACTTAAAATGTTATAATAAAGTATCATTACTCCAAGGTATTACATTATATAGTGTTTCCGATTCGATTGCAGTACACATATTTTTCGATAATGCTTTTGACGCCCACGATGACGACGAGTACGAATATCGAGCAAACACTTTTGTGAAGCAGATGATAAGTGTATTGGACGAAGCGGCTAGGTATGTATCACATCCCCTGCGTTGTTTTGTATTACCATGACAACCGAGTCATACATTCTCTTTTGAAAAATTATGAATTATATATACGTTAATTCTAATGTATAATATACGGAGTTACTCTGATGTATGATTATTCATGATAAAATACCGTCACTTTTCTACATCACGATCCATTAAAAATTTTTCCTCTCACATTTGGTAAAGGAAAAATGTTTTATCTTTGTTTATATGATGGTTGCTATTATTATGACAAAGAGAGCAGTATCGCTGACGTGTTAAGCTTTAGTGACAAACGATGGCGAATGTTAACACTTTCCAGCAGTACTTTGTATATTATGACGGCTGTTTTTATCATTTACAGTAAAGTTCACAAGGTAATGGTGAAGATATCACCCCCGACCAAGTACCCGACACCATATGGCGGCAGGCTGGAATGGACACTTCCCGGGAACAATAAACTTACCGTCCATCTCAAGGACAATGCCAAGATTCGGCACAAAAAGCGTTGGAGCCAGGTATGAATTCATAAATATCTTCTTAAAATTGTTAAAGTTTCTTTAATTTTCGTGCAGTTTGCGTAAAGTGACGTGTTTCTATAGGTTTATACAACAAGACAAAGTTTGTGATTTATTCTACATCTGAACCCTACTGGAAATCTATTAAAAGAGAAAATGAAATAAAAGATTACTTACATGGCGGACCGGACACTGAAACTGTATTAGCAGAATAAAACTAAACCACGTTGGTGTTCAGGTGTTAGACTTCTCTTTCATTGACGACATCTGCCATGCAAATCTCGCCCTATTCAAATATATACGGACATTTATAAAATAAAAAAGACCATGGCGGTTTCTGAAATACTTATTTGATTTTTTCTTTCATTTTTGACAGGTTATGTATATGTACTACCTACTCGGATACAAATTAGTGGCACAACCTCTCGACGCCCGCCGGAAGCAAAAACTGGCTGACAATACATTCATCTTAGCTCTGGATGGAGATGTCGACTTCAAGCCTTCAGCAGTTCAACTCCTCGTTGACCGTATGAAAAAGAACGAAAAAGTTGGAGCAGCATGTGGACGAATTCACCCTATTGGAACAGGTAAGGAATACCTGTACACTGTTACATATATTTTGAATAATGGAAGAGTCTATGTTTGCAGCCGGGTATTTAAAAATCGAATAGATAAGGACAAACTATTATCTAAACGGAGACACTTAAAACGAGGTCAACAAGTTACAATATTTGTGATTTTGATTCTTTTTCATCAACGACATTATCAGTTATAATCGTTACATCCTTCGTATTTACAAAAGCACATTTACTTGTGTTGCAGGTCCAATGATATGGTATCAGAAGTTCGAATACGCCATAAGTCATTGGCTCCAGAAAGCTACAGAACATATGATTGGCTGCGTACTCTGCAGCCCCGGATGTTTCTCGTTGTTTCGAGCCTCGTCTCTGATGGATGACAACGTGATGAGGAAATACACGACACTTTCGTCTAACGCGAGACACTATGTACAGTACGATCAGGGTCAGTCTCATTTCTTTTAATAGCCTGTTTAGATAGACAATTATCTTTATTGTATTATATACTGTGAAATTATTAATCTTCGTGTGTTCTTAGTTCATTTCGTAAGTACTCTAAATACTGTAAATCGTATGTCCACGAAGTGTTAGAATACGTATAAGCAGACCTTTCAGCTATATCTATCTAGAAAGTATTAAGTAACCACAATTTTGTTTTTAAATAATAATAATAATAATAATAAAACACGAAAATTGAACGACATGAGCACATCTTTCTTCAGATAGATATATAAATCAGACAAAGGAATACCCATTCAATTTCCACAGCCTGTTGTCATCCATGTACATGTACCATGTTAACACATCATATATTTTGTATCGTCAACATTTTTTTTATTTTATACTTCAAAAATATCTTGACACCTATCGATTCAGCAAATGAGTTCTTATTCTCTCAAAAGTCAAAAACACTTGATGGGGTCACCATAATTAAAAAAAAATGCGCTAATATTTTACAGTGTCAAAATAGGTAGTTTACCATATACCGATACAGGACACAGAAAAAGATCTGTACACATTTCTTGTAATTGATGATTAAACATATGAATACTGGCGGTTTAAATATATCTATAAACAGTGACTGACCACGCAGACTAATTATTTTCAGTACGATAAAGAAATGTTTTGAGAATGTTGTGTTTTTCTAACCTACAGGTGAAGACCGTTGGTTGTGTACATTGCTGCTCCAGCAAGGTTACCGTGTTGAATACTCCGCTGCCGCTGACGCGTTGACCTATGCCCCGGAAGGATTTAATGAATTTTACAACCAGAGAAGACGATGGGCACCATCAACTATGGCCAATATCATGGACCTGCTAATGGACTGGAGAAATGTCATCTCCATCAACGAAAACGTGTCCGGCCTGTACATGCTTTACCAGCTGTTACTATTTATATCGTCCCTCGTCACCCCCGGAACTATCTTTCTCCTAATTATCGGTGCTCTCAATAGCGCATTCCGAACTGACCTCGTCACCTCTCTGATGATCAACCTCACACCTGTAGTGCTGTTCCTTATTGGGTGTTTTGTTTTAAAGCCGAAATGGCAGGTGAGCAATAAAAAAAGTATGCCACAGGACTGAATTAAATGTATAAAGACTTAAAGGATAAGAGCTATTGACATACAGTGTGTTTAGTCAAACACTTAGACATACATTTATCAGCATTAAGTATTGTTACGTGATTTTATTTAAAACGAACGAATGATATTTAAATGATATATGTAATGATATGTTTTGTTGTAAAAGGACTTCATATACACACGTTTCATTATTTCACGGACTAAATATTCGCTCTATACCCAAATTATCATTCTCGCGAAAACAACCAATAATACTGTATATAGCATAAAAAACCCATCACACACGGGTTACTTCATCATTCACATATTGTGAAACAACACTTATCGCTTCTTGACTCATAATTCGTGGAGTAACATAAGTTTTATTTTCACAGCTCCGCCTCGCTGGTGTGCTATCATTGATCTACTCCATGGTGATGATGGTGGTCATTGTTGGTCTTGGTTTGGAAATCAAACGAGAGGGAATTTGTTCACCGACCACCATATTCCTTCTTTTCCTCGTGGGAGCGTTTATCCTTGCCGCTGTCTTCCATCCTCAGGAATTTACGTGTTTGTTGCATGGCGCCCTCTATTTCCTGGCAGTACCAAGCATGTCTATGTTGCTTATGATATATTCTATATGTAACATGCACGTTGTTTCCTGGGGAACACGTGAAAATGCCGTTGCTACAAATCCCGCGGAGCCAAAGAAAGCCGGCAAATCCAAAAAGTTAACATCCATAATGGATAAATTCAAAAACAAGAACCAGGAAGATAGCGACTATGCATTTTCTTTCGGGAACCTATTCAAGTGTCTGTGTTGTCCCAAAACACAACAAGACCAGACAGGAGATACGTTCGCCGCCATTTTAGAGAAGCTCGATAGCCTTGAATCAGCTATATTTAAGAAAAAATCTACAGTTCAATCTGCTGATGCTGGAACACACGTGACAGACGAGGATTTTAACGGAAAGGGGACATTGGATAATCGGAGACGTTCGGACGAGTCCGGTATCCGATGTAAGTACAATAGTCAATGTAGCTCCATTTTCTCTTATTTGATATTGCATTAGAGTCAGCCGGTATGAGGTTAAGGAAATCAGTAAAATATCTTATCTAACAAGTCATACTTGAAAAATTCGAGATTCATTGGCATTTTTTAAAAAAATCTGTGAACCACTGATAGGGTCAGGAGAGGTTGTATTTATGATTCAATCTGATTAAAATGCAGATTCTAAGTCTTGATCCAGGGAGACTGACGAAAAAACAATGAGGATCTGTATTCTTAACAAATTGTTTAGGGTTCGTTTACCAAGAATTATCATGTGATGTTGTACGGATTTGTAGAGTACACCACGTGTGCACCATCCTATCAATATCAGTTAAAATACACAATGAAAGTAGTGATTTAATTTTCACTAAACTAGTTTTAATTGTTCAATAGATAAAGTTGTCTCCCCTTACACATTAATTCTTAACCAACGGAGCAGAGGTACACAGCAGCTGGGATTATCTCCCCTGTGCCAGTTTTTGTTCTATTTTGAATGTTTAAGTCAGATTATCTCCCCTTATGCCTATCAAACAATGCATGTAACGTATTTCGCACATTACAATGTGACCTAATGGATAATATAATTGTTCTATGTGCATATTTAATATTTTTAAGCAGTAAAGATTATTCAGGTTTATCTATTTTGCTTGGTGATAAAGCACACATCATTATTCCTGTTGTGAGAAAATAAGATTCATTTGAACTTATCTCCCTTTCCTACTGACTATTCCTCTCTGCCAACAGATAACCCGATCTACCATAATAAAGCCATGCCTCACGAGGATGATACGCCATTTTGGATCCACGATCCTGACATTGGACATGGAAAGATCCGTTACCTCAACAAAGACGAGAAGTCATTTTGGAAAGACTTGGTTTCAAAATATCTCTTCCCGCTGGAAAGTAACGAAAGCCAAAAGAAAAAAATGCAGAAGGATCTTATTCAGCTTCGGAATAAGATAAGCTTGATGTTTTTCATGATAAACGCACTGTTTGTGATTATCATATTCAGCTTGCAATATTCCAATGCTACCAGTATAAACGCAGATGGAACACCGGGTTCTGGCCTAGCTATTCCTCTCCCGTGCAGGGACACGGAGACAGGCAAACAACTTTCTCTGGAACCTATTTCTCTTCTGTTCATGGCGGTGTTTGGTATTGCACTTGTCATCCAGTTTGCTGCAATGTTCTTCCATCGTCTGGCGACCTTCCTGCACATTATGGCCTCGACAGAAGCTAACTGTATGAAGCCGAATCAGACTGAAATCGCCCAGATGGACATAGCTAGTAAAGTGCAGTTAGTGAAAGAGATGCAGAGTTTCGTTGATGATGATGACACCAGGTCTATCTCAACCACCGGAAGTGATCTAGATGAGGATAGCAGTATAACTTTAGACGATTCTCCAAAGATCAGACGAAGAAAGACGATTATACGGTTGACGAAGAGAAAGCGGCGGCAAGGTCCTCAGGCTGGAAGTCTTGGGGGAAAGTTCCTTAACAATTTCATTGAATTTGCCAAGGATCTTGAGAAACGAGGAAGTGAAAACAGCAATAGCGGCGCCAGGAATAGGAGGAAAGGTAGTGACAAAAAGAGGAGCAAGAAGGCCCAAAGGGCGTTAGAGTCTCTGGAACAAAACAAGGAATCAGTTATACATAAGGCTGAAGTCATCAAAGACAGATGGAAAAACTTAGCCACAAAAGCCAAATACGAGGGCCAAGGTAACAACTGGGGATCTTTATTAAGATCGGTAATGGGCCAATCTCGTACGAGCCTCAACACTATTTCCGAAGATGACAAGCGAAACTCGTGGTTCCGAGGTTTTGTTAAGATGACCAGATCAAACAGTGAATTTTCGTTACCAGATATGGGTTCGTGGTCAAACAGGAATAGCTACGCTGAGCCTATTTTCAATATCATCACTGACGGTATAGGACCAACAGACGCATTACGTCAAAAAGACAACGTGAAATCTATCGGTGTGATTAACAACGGCAAACATGACAGAAACATGGATGTTATTATTGAAAGTGCCTCTCCCACTCGGAAGGCTGAACACATTTATGACACAGCCGATGGTGGGGCGGGAATCGTGAATGATTCAGACTCTGAAACCGAGGCTTCGGATGCCTCGTCCTCACGGCATGTGCCGCGTGACAATGATGTTGAATTAAGACGGGTGACATCCACAGAGCACAAACTTTCGAACGACACAGGTGATACACAATTATGATCTTGGTCGTGAAAATGCTTTTTGTCGGTGACATTATTTTAACTTATATATACCACTATATTGTTAAACTCGTTGTCTTTCAAAAAGTGCAACATTAAAACATGTCATGTTCGTCATCATACAATAACACCAAATTTCATTGTGCCATGTAGTAAATTTGTTATTTGTATTGTTAAAGTTGGTGCTTAAGTGGTACGTTTTGTACTGAAATGTATCCTATACGTGTATATTTGATATGACCATTACATTTGACCTTTCAAGCATTAAATTGCTTTCGCAATAGTTGAAAAAAAAAACCCGCTGTAAATATATATATATATAAATGCATTACATTAAAAATTCTGATCATGTGAAAACCTGCTTTTAATTAAGAAAAGTACATCATTTAATTTGTTGTTAAAATTTTGCAGTTTTTTCTGATCAATTATGATATGCAGAATTAAAAACCTTAATTCTACATGCCTTTGGGTTGTTATATAATCCACTCAGGCATATACTATTTTTAGACTTTCGAACACGTGCTTTTGGTGACGTGTGCTAATTCTAGGTGCTTAGACAATTTATTAAGTTTTGATTTCGTCACTTCCGGTTTAGGTTTTCTGCAGAAACATTTAAGAGGGACAATGCCATGTTGGTTTCAATCAAACAAATACATTTCTTTTTTTACCCTGTATATGACCCCTTCCTCTTAATTATTAGATTCGGTACTTTTTATCATGCTTTAAATCATTTATTTTTCTCACGGTTATTTTTACAATTTTGCAAGTTTTACAATTATTTTTAATCTCAACATTATATTTCTCGTAACAAAACATCGTCGTGAACTTTTTAAGCGAGAGTATTTTTTTTTTTTTTTTTTTTAACTTTTCAGTTCTAACGCATTCCTTTTAGTAAGGCAATTATTGAACATTGCAATGAAAAGTAAACATGTACAAGTATTTAACGAACAAAAGATTTATTAACAACTCGCCATTTTGTCTTGGTCAGTTAAAACGCGCAGTAATATTATATAAAACTGACTTCGATTTAAATCGATATTTTGACATTAAATTGATTCCGAAACATATATGCAGAAAACTTTGACTACCCCACCCATGATATTTAGTATGCATGCATGTCCACGTGACATAAGCGTACCTCGGGTCTGATTGATATTACACGTGTGAATAATTGATTTGTATGAAAGTTATTTATGTGTTTATAACATTTTCGTTTAATATTCTATTTACGTATGAAAAAAACCCAACAATTTCATTCGTTTCCTGAAATGATCATGTATACCTATGCATTCTAATTTTGATTGCTTAAAACATTGCTAGATATCTATATTAGTGAAATGTTAAAATAAAAATCAAACGACTATTGAAAAATCATGCTCGTTTCACATTATAGTTCTGTCTCATTTTGACGTGCGCTCTTTATTGTATATTTTTAAAAATAATACTTTTGATTCTTTAGATCAATTTGAAAAAAAGGCTCCAAGAAAACATGATAATGAAAAATGCTGTCAAAAGCTGATTAGCTGAGAATCGCAGCTGAGCATTCTTGTACCATAGGCGCGATGTGTATATACTGAACAAAATAAGTTAAGGATCATAAACTTGAAACAGTGCAGTTTTACATACAAATAATAATATGATTATATTTTAAATTTTAATGACAGAACATTCATTTTAGTCTTTAATTACACAAAACAAATTCATTTGTGGTAATTGCTACCAAGAGCAGATAACCTTGAGTAACAGCACCCTTGAAATCAAAGTGTAAGAGGAAGTAGAGCAAGTTAATCATGTAGACAAGGAAAACTCATCAAACTGCAATTGGCAGTTTAATAGGCAGTATGACCTCCGTTGACATCAATAACTGCCCTGCAACGTCTGCACATGCTCCTTATTAGTCGTCGGTGGCTGATCTGTGGGATGCGCTGCCATTCCTCTTGCAGAGCAATCATAAGCTGTTGGCGGTTCTGTGGCGGATTAGGTCGAGCTGAAACCCGGCGTTGCAAGGTGTCCCAAGCATGCTCGATAGGGTTCAGATCAGGAGAACGACTTGGCCAGTCCATGCGAACGATTGCTTCACGTTGAAGATAGTCGTTGACCACACGAGCACGGTGAGGACGAGCATTATCATCCATCAGAATAAAATCATGGCCAACAACTCCTGCAATGGGCCTTACTATAGGGTGTAGAATCTCGTCCCTGTATCGAACAGCTGTTAAAGATCCATTGTCTATGATGTAGAGGTCTGTATGGAAGTCAACACTGATCCCTGCCCAAACCATCACTGACCCACCACCAAAGCGATCATGCTGGACAACACAGCAGTCTGCATAGCGCTCTCCTTGGGTTCTCCATACCCTCCTCCTACCGTCATGGAAGTCAACACAAAACCTAGACTCATCTGTGAACATAACATTTCTGCAATGACGTAATTGCCAATTCAAATGATGAGTGGCCCATTGATGTCTGGATTGTCGATGACCTCTGGATAAAATTGGTCGGACTGCTGGTCTTCTAGCTCGTAAATTAGAGGCATGGAGTCTGTTTCTGATTGTCTGGGATGAAATCCTTAGATTTGTAGCACGCTGAAACTGAAGATTCAAGACAGGAGCACTCAAAAACCGCTGACGTCGTGCCGTGATGCAAATGAATCTGTCCTGTCGGGCTGTCGTACAGCGTGGTCGTCCAGATCTGGGGCGTTGACGGACGTTATTTGTCTGTTGATAGCGATTCCATAGCCTACTAATCACGCTCTGAGAAACATGAAGCTGTGCCGCCACATTTCGTTGAGTTTGACCAGCTTGAAGGAGCCCTATAGCTCGCGCGGCTTCCATATCATTTAAATGTCTTCGCATGATTAGTTTTTCAAGTTTTCGTTACAAATTGATTAAATGTTTCCAAATTCAACTTTTTTTAGCTTAGAAGTAACAGAATCAAAACCTGCAAGATTCCTCTGTAGTAATAGACCAGTCAGTTTTTCACACCACCATAGTTAACTAGAGCGGAACGGCAAGACCTTCAGATGCACGTGCTTTCACCTTTGACATGACTTTAGGTACATATTGGAGAAACTACGAGTGCAATTACCGGCAATACATGATTTGAATTTTTAAAGATATTATGGTCACAATTTATGATCCTTAACTTATTTTGTCCAGTATATATATTGTCATTAGGATGTGTAAAATGAAACCCTATCTGGAACGTTAGAGGTAAATTAAGAATTATGATATAAACGGTATTTAAGCTATGAGATGATAAGATGTCAAGCATGAAATGACAGTTCTGATACCCAGGTGCTTTTCAGTCAAATTAGTCTTTCTACAGAATAGTATAGAAATGAAATTACTTGTGCTATATCAAGGTAACACTGATTTTTAAAGGTGCGATACCTAGAATATATCATTGTGTATTATTTTTATAACGAAAATGTTGATGTTTCCCGATAAGGTCTAGATATATACTGTTTGGTACTTGCATATAAAGAATGTTTTCTTTTATTCTTGAAATTATAAGATTTTTGTTGTGTTTTGTATATTTGTTTGTTTGGTTTTCGTAATTTGTAACATGTTCAGTCTAAACGATATTTACACATACATTTCTTTCAATAAAGATTAATCAAAACTTTGTTGTGTTTTGCATGAACGAATTCTTTCCATCATAAGCACAAAAAAAATTCTGCTTAAAACTTTCTCTTTAAAATGAAATAAACAAGGTCCACCTCCGATCCAGGTTTACCTCTGATACAGGTTCACCTCTGATACAGGTTCACCTCTGATACAGGTCTACCTCCGATACAGGTCCACCACCGATACAGGTCCATCTCTGATACAGGTTAAACTCTGATACAGGTCTATACAGGTTCACCTCTGATACAGGTCTACCTCCGATACAGGTCCACCACCGATACAGGTCCATCTCTGATACAGGTTAAACTCTGATACAGGTCCACCCCTTATACAGGTCCACCTCTGATACAGGTCCACCTCTGATACAGGTCCATCTCTGATACAGGTTAAACTCTGATACAGGTCCACCCCTTATACAGGTCCACCTCTGATACAGGTCCACCTCTGATACAGGTTCACCTCTGATACAGGTCTACCTCAGATCCAGGTCCACCTCTGAAACAGGTCCATCTCTGATACAGGTTCACCTCTGATACAGGTCCCCCTCTAATACAAGTCCACCTCCGATACAAGTCCACCTCTAATACAAGTCCACCTCCGATACAGGTCCACCTCCGATACAGGTCCACCTCCGATACAGGTCCATCTCTGATACAGGTTAAACTCTGATACAGGTCTACCTCCGATACAGGTTCACCTCTGATACAAGTCCACCTCTAATACAAGTCCACCTCTAATACAAGTCCACCTCTGATACTGGTCCACCTCAGATACAAGTCCACCTCTAATACAAGTCCACCTCCGATACAAGTCCACCTCTAATACAAGTCCACCTCTGATACAGGTTCACCTCTGATACAGGTCTACCTCAGATCCAGGTCCACCTCTGAAACAGGTTCACCTCTGATACAGGTCTACCTCAGATCCAGGTCCACCTCTGAAACAGGTTCACCTCTAATACAAGTCCACCTCCGATACAGGTCCACCTCCGATACAAGTCCACCTCTAATACAAGTCCACCTCCGATACAGGTCCACCTCTGATACAGGTCCGCCTCTGATACAGGTCTACCTTTGATACAGGTCCACCTCCGATACAGGTTAAACTCTGATACAGGTTCACCTCTGATACAGTTCTACCTCAGATCCAGATCCACCTCTGAAACAGGTTCACCTCTGATACAGGCCCACCTCTGATACAGGTCCACGTCTGATACAGGTCTCCCTCATATACAAGTTCACCTTCTGTACAGGTCCACCTCTGAAACAGGTCCGCCTCTGATACAGGTCTACCTTTGATACAGGTCCACCTCCGATACAGGTTAAACTCTGATACAGGTCAATCTCTGATACATGTCCACCTCTGATACAGGTCCACTGATATAAGTCTACCTCCGATACAGGTCCACCTCCGATACAGGTCCACCTCCGATACAAGTCCACCTCTGAAAGAGGTCTACCTCTGAAACAGATCCACATCTGATACAGGTCCACCACGGATCCTTGCTCGCTCCCAATTCTTTCCATGGGCACGACTGAATTAAGATTAAGGAGTGAATGAAAATATCAATGAATAATTACATATGTAGTTAATGAGGATATGACTGAAAATGAGTCTATGATATCGTTTACATTAACTTAATCATTAATCATCAGGGTAGCTTCATCTCCAAGCGTCGGGTTCTTGATGAGGGAGATGTACTGTTAATAACGTTCCCTATGGCGTCCACACAGCAAGGGAACAACCCAATATTTCCTCTTGGTATCCTTCTTTCTCCTTATCTTCTAAAGTGTGTCTAAGTGTAATTTTTGTGAGGTTTGTATAGGCCTAACCTATAGTGGATTTTTAGAGACGGATTTGTATAGATCTAGACAATAGTGTATTTCTAGGGAGGGATAGATCTAGACTGTAGTGTATTTCTAGACAGGGATTTATATAGATCTAGACTGTAGTGTATTTCTAGAGAAGGATTTGTATAGATCTAGACTGTAGTGTATTTCTAGAGAGGGATTTGTATAGATCTAGACTGTAGTGTATTTCTAGAGAAGGATTTGTATAGATCTAGACTGTAGTGTATTTCTAGAGATAGATCTAGGGATTTGTAGAGATTTGTATAGATCTAGACTGTAGTGTATTTCTAGACTGTAGTGTATTTCTATGGAGGGATTTATATAGATCTAGACTGTAGTGTATTTCTAGACAGGGATTTATATAGATCTAGACAGTAGTGTATTTCTAGACAGGGATTTGTATAGATCTAGACTGTAGTGTATTTCTAGACAGGGATTTATATAGATCTAGACTGTAGTGTATTTCTAGACAGGGATTTGTATAGATCTAGACAGTAGTGTATTTCTAGAGAGGGATTTGTATAGATCTAGACTGTAGTGTATTTCTAGACAGGGATTTGTATAGATCTAGACTGTAGTGTATTTCTAGACAGGGATTTGTATAGATCTAGACTGTAGTGTATTTCTAGACAGGGATTTGTATAGATCTAGACTGTAGTGTATTTCTAGACAGGGATTTGTATAGATCTAGACTGTAGTGTATTTCTAGACAGGGATTTGTATAGATCTAGACTGTAGTGTATTTCTAGACAGGGATTTGTATAGATCTAGACTGTAGTGTATTTCTAGACAGGGATTTGTATAGATCTAGACTGTAGTGTATTTCTAGACAGGGATTTATATAGATCTAGACTAAAGTGTATTTCTAGGGAGGGATTTGTATAGATCTAGACTGTAGTGTATTTCTAGACAGGGATTTGTATAGATCTAGACTGTAGTGTATTTCTAGACAGGGATTTGTATAGATCTAGACTGTGTATTTCTAGAGAGGGATTTATATAGATCTAGACTATAGTGTATTTCTAGAGAGAGGGATTTATATCTAGACTGTAGTGTATTTCTAGATTTGTATAGACTGTAGTGTATTTCTAGAGAGGGATTTGTATAGATCTAGACTGTAGTGTATTTCTAGACAGGGATTTGTATAGATCTAGACTGTAGTGTATTTCTAGACAGGGATTTGTATAGATCTAGACTGTAGTGTATTTCTAGACAGGGATTTGTATAGATCTAGACTGTAGTGTATTTCTAGACAGGGATTTGTATAGATCTAGACTGTAGTGTATTTCTAGACAGGGATTTGTATAGATCTAGACTGTAGTGTATTTCTAGACAGGGATTTGTATAGATCTAGACTGGTATTTCTAGATTTGTATAGATCTAGACTGTAGTGTATTTCTAGACAGGGATTTGTATAGATCTAGACTGTAGTGTATTTCTAGACAGGGATTTGTATAGATCTAGACTGTAGTGTATTTCTAGACAGGGATTTGTATAGATCTAGACTGTAGTGTATTTCTATGGAGGGATTTATATAGATCTAGACTGTAGTGTATTTCTAGGGAGGGATTTGTATAGATCTAGACTGTAGTGTATTTCTAGACAGGGATTTGTATAGATCTAGACTATAGTGTATTTCTAGAGAGAGGGATTTATATAGATCTAGACTATAGTGTATTTCTAGAGAGAGGGATTTATATAGATCTAGACTGTAGTGTATTTCTAGAGAGAAGGATTTGTATAGATCTAGACTGTAGTGTATTTCTAGAGACGGATTTGCCTCTACATCTAATATTGGATACATAATCAAAAATTAAAAAAGATATATTTGTACCCTCTCCTACCCCCCTGTTTTCATGGTTGCTGCTGAATGACGTCTCAAATATTTTGACGTCATTATCTCATGAATATTAATGGTTTGAACGATTCATCAGGCGTGACGCGAAACGCTTGGATGAAATGACTGCTTCGTACACTCATAAAAAGTTGCATTGACAAAGAATCCCAGGGCTGATGTCAGATATGTACTGGTAGAGAATGTGATCTATGAGTCATGGGTATTTCGAACACGTTGTTGATCATGAATGTCGATTTGACCGGAAGTTGCGAGGTCTAAATTCCGTTTATCGGTAGTTTCCTCACTGGGTAGTGAAATAAAGGGCAAAGCTGTACTCAAAGTTTTTTTTCTGACAATAAGAAACATTTCTCGTGGAGGACCTTAATGAAGATTAATTTTTGTGAAAGGATATAAACAGTATATTCCATGCCTCGTGCCTCTGATCATCTAGATGGTGTATGGCTGTTACCGTAATGCAGTGAGGTGTGTTTTTTTGTCTACACCGTTTGATTTACATTTAAGCATTGAACTGTTACCAAATGGTAGTATACAGTCGATATGAATACAATTTTAAATTTTAGATAAAATTGGATTGTAGGTATGCCAACTGTTTATCTATTGCTACTGGCGGCCATGTTTGTTTACATTGGAGACTATATTCATACACTGACCTCATCACTGTAAATTGTAGCATTTAGTCCCATGCACTACACTTTGGTGTACTAATGACATACAGGCAAATAAAACACAGAATGTAAAAATAACCTCGTTATATTTATGCTCTGTAATGTTACGTTGCAATGTTATCTATGAATGCATGACGTCATTTGGTCATATAAAGTGACGTCACAATAGGCTATAACACATAATATGCAAAAATATGACCTGAGTATGTTCACTGAATGACAAAAGATTAATAAAACAAATCATGTTGTTTATTTTCCCTTTAAAGTATGTTGCAAGTCCTACAGACATTACACTTAAATACCTACTTTGAAATATATGTAATTTGACAACTTAAACTGCACTCTTTGTAAATGTAAAAAAAAACTAAACAAATAATCAATTGGCGATGATAATGTTGTAAATAGATGGAGGTAGTTTCGTTAGTTTCGTCAAGTTAAGTTCAAATACGTGTTAAATGTCATATTTCCACTTTTTTATATGTTTTGCCCTCAATTTGATACCAAGATACATTACATTTTCTAATTGACTCATAATTTACCGTTGTTTGGACTAAAAAGGCCAACTGGCATCTGTAAAGAATTTGAAAAATGTTATAGATAGTTCTGTAAAATTCCTGAGATAAGAATTAGAAACATCGTTAGTTAACGGGAAGGCATCAGACATAACCTGAATGATCTAGTCGCTCTATTTAACAAGCCTGTAAAAAGATGTGTAAACCTTCCGCGTTTTGTCTGCGCGACTGTGATTGACATTTCTATATCACTTCGGATTTGTAAGACACGGGCTGCAAGCGGTCAGCAAATTTTCTGTTATAATATTGCACAATTGGATCTACAATGATCGCCAGTGTTGGGTAAGTTTGTATATTTCTTAAAACTTTCACATAACGTCAGGTACATGTGTGTTAGGGATTCACTGTGGAATCAGTGAGTTGTTTGAGATTGGTTCGAAATCTGTGTGCCCCAAGGATAATACAGGTGAAAGTGGTGGCCTTCCGTTTACTTGATTTGGCCCAAAGTGTAGATATCTGACCATGAGACCTGAATATGTACGTCAGTGACGGTTTCCAACTTTCTTTTATGATCTGTTGTTTACTTAAATTTCATTATTATTGATAACAGCAGAGGTTGGAAGTCAGCATATATTTCACCTGGATCTATCGATCCGAGTTGTATAAACACGAGTTAAGTACATACGTATTAAGTTTATATAAAAGTGTATTACGATACAGCTTGCCGTCATTTTAAATAGGAGGGAGAGATTCGATTGAAAACATTTTTTACATCATCAAAATATTGTCTCCGTTCATGACCACCTATTGATGTCATTGGTAAATGAAATATTGGCAAACGAGCTGGCCTTCAAATATAAGTTGTAGATTCTTTACATCTTACATCAATTAAATTAAGATAAATATAGTATTTCAATATTCATTTTTTTTTTTTTTCATTTTGAATTATTTTTAAACCTGAAGTATCCTTATCTAATAGACGCTTCACACTTATAATATGGAACGGCATGAGACGGGCCTTATGTTCAGTTAAGTGCGATCAGCTACAACATGGAGACATCAGCACAAAATTACTCTGTCACGCGGCAATAAAGACAACAGAACTAACCATAAACAGGTACACATTTTGCCACACGGGTCGACAGGACCTTGCGTCCTATACACATAGATATATTTTTTCTTATTTCTAAAAGCTGGTGATTTCCCAAAGTGATTATCATAATACACGGGTGAACATATCTCATGTTGATGTTGACTGATGTAACTAAAGTAAATTACGGATTATTCTCCCCTTCCCTCTTAGATCTATCCAAATTAATTTTGTTGCGTCTATACAAATTCATTGCTTGTGTATCGTTAACGATACATGATTAGGGAAGTGTGGGTAATTGGTAATCATCCTTGTAAATGGAGGAGGTACATTTCCTTAAATATTCAAGTCCGTTAAAAATCTTCTACTTATTGTCTGTCGACAGACACTTAATTATCTGTCTACTGACACATAATTATCTGTCGGCTGACACATAATTATCTGGCGCCTGACACATAATTATTTGTCGACTGACACATAATTATCTGGCGGTTGACACATAATTATCTGTCGACTGACACATAATTATCTGGCTGTTGACACGTAATTATCAAGCGGTTGACACATACGTATCTGCCGCCTGACACATAATTATCTGGCGGTTGACACATAATTATCTGTCGACTGACACATAATTATCTTGTAGTTGACACATAATTATCTGTCGACTGACACATAATTATCTGTCTACTGACACATAATTATCTGGCGGTTGACACATAATTATCTGTCGACTGACACATAATTATCTGGTGACTGACACATAATTATCTTGTAGTTGACACATAATTATCTGTCGACTGACACATAATTATCTTGTAGTTGACACATAATTATCTGTCGACTGACACATAATTATCTTGTAGTTGACACATAATTATCTGTCGACTGACACATAATTATCTTGTAGTTGACACATAATTATCCGTCTACTGACGCATAATTCTCTGGCGAACGGTATTTAATTATCTGACAGTCGTCAGATAAGTGGCAGCCACCGGGCGATCATGTGGCGGTTGACAGATAACTTATCGTCATAAGTGGCACTAGCAGGTTTCCTTAAGCTTTTCTGTAACTATTCATCAACAAAATTTACACTGCAATTTCAGACGTGATGACAGACTCCCTTCTAAAACATTCAGGTAGAACCTAGACGAGTATTTGTACATATTTACGTAACATGAGTCATACCAATAAGATTACTTCATTGTACCCCTGTAAAACGAGAAATGCTGAATTATGTAATAATCAAAAGGCCGGCTACATTGACAATGATAATCCGACATCCGTGAATAACTCTGATATATCGCTAACCACAACTCTATGATTACTACCGTCACCGTTAAAAACATCCAGGATAAATTTATCATTTCCTGCTTCTATATCATTTGTCTCTTATAATCCTTAGTTTACACAACCCCGCCTATCTTTAGGTGTAATCTCACGAACGATCGCCGGTGTTCAAGATGTGTCACGGACGTTTGTGGGTATTATAGGTGTTGTCTCACGAATGGCACTGAGTGTTAAGGGTGTCGTCTCACAGACGTCTATCAATAAATTCATACTAACAGAGGTACCGGCCTCGTCTGTCAATACACTCATACTAACAGAGGTACCGGCCTCGTCTGTCAATACACTCATAGTAACAGAGGTACCGGCCTCGTCTGTCAATACACTCATACTAACAGAGGTACCGGCCTCGTCTGTCAATACACTCATAGTAACAGAGGTACCGGCCTCGTCTGTCAATACACTCATACTAACAGAGGTACCGGCCTCGTCTGTCAATACACTCATACTAACAGAGGTACCGGCCTCGTCTGTCAATACACTCATACTAACAGAGGTACCGGCCTCGTCTGTCAATACACTCATATTAACAGATTTACCGGCCTCGTCTGTCAATACACTCATACTAACAGAGGTACCGGCCTCGTCTGTCAATACACTCATACTAACAGAGGTACCGGCCTCGTCTGTCAATACACTCATAGTAACAGATGTACCGGCCTCGTCTGTCAATACACTCATACTAACAAAGGTACCGGCCGCGTCTGTCAATACACTCATACTAACAGAGGTCCCGGCCTCGTCTCTATCGCACGTGCGATTCTATCGTTGTTGATTTAGATTTAGAAATGACTAATAAATAAGATTTAAGAGTCTTTTTATTTTCTAAGGATATACAACTAAGTATATTTCGTAATCAAACCATTGATTTATCGGTTGGACACTTGTAGATAAATCAGATACACACTGACTAGTTAGATACACTTGTAGTTTTAAGTGTTTTGTTTACAAAGAGTCACACTTGACCAGCCTTAGTGTACGGACACACATTGTATATACATTATATGTAAACATCTCTTAATGTCTCAGCAATACATCATTTAAAATCTCATAAACGGCTATGTTCAAAATATAAACTTTCTACACATAACATTAAGTATCGATTGATTACAACTCTTTTTGAAACAAAAATTCGATCGCTTTAATTAATTCATAAAAACAAAATTCTTTTCGATATGAAAAGAAAATTTTGGGAAATTAACATTCTTACCTTTGCAATTTTGTTTAATACTTTTTTTTTAATTTATTTATGTAAAATATTTCGCTCCGACCACAGTATCATGTGTTACATGGCCCCCATGCTATGCAGTATATATAAGTTCTTGTTACCAGTTAGCTTCTGATAATGATAATTGTAATAATTCTCGTATCTTTTCTCTAAGTTAAAAGAATTTCTAAACGTAGAATAAACTCTGCGGTAAAATTGCTCGTTGTGATGGTGGTAAAGGTCGTGCTATCTAGGACAGGTCTGTTGATCAGCGATGTGCTAGAATGACCTACGGTCTACACATTAAGTGATCACTTGAGGATATGAAAACTTATGTAACATTTTGTATACAGCACGATAGTTAAACACTCTCATCCTGAAAGGGAATTACACACACACTTGTACTCTGTATCCATTGTAAACGATATTTATTTTGTGAGAAACGAACGATAAGGTCAGGGCGGTGTATTGATACCATGTCTACCCATTCTCGTTGAATGTCGCTTTAATCTTAAACAGTTACATTTCTTGGTTAAATTTCTTACTGAATCGTGTATATCTGGACACATGCCGAATCGCCATCTGTTTAAATAAAATTCGTATCTAGATTTTATCAATTTTTACCCAGGCTAAGCACTAAAATTTAAATGTCCGAGAAACGTCATGTTCTTTTACACTGAATTCAAACGCACAGCTGACGACAAATCAAAATCAAGCTATTCTATGAGTACGATTGACATTAGAACATAAATGTCCAAACAGAACAATGAATGAGAGCGCTGGCTCAATGATAAAACACCACCTATACTCCTATCCACCATTTTAGTATTAATAACAGTAAATATACATCTCCCTGTCCAATCTCCACCACATATCAAGTGTTAATATTTTTGTCTCGGTGTATAAGCCATTATTGTCGCGTATTCATGTAAAATATCCAAGTACCATGTAAAACTAGTTTCGCGTGCCATTATTCCACTTAAAAGGCTAAAGAGACAGTAGTTATCTCGTGCCATGTAACAAATACCGGCGTGTGTTGGCTAGTTGTATTTAACTCCTTTGACCCGGATGATCTGGTTCAGTCAGACGTTTTTTACAGTCCATTTTTTTTAAAAAAGATATATCATATTAAAATATCTGTAAACATGCAGTTTTCACATCAGTAAACAACAAAAAATGAGAATTATTTCATATACATTTGTAGTTACATATCGAAAGCATTTTGATAAATTGACGGTCCTTAAAAACGATCATTATTCCTTCATTGGACGCTGTAAGCACTGAAGGACAAACGAGGAAAATGCATAACAGCTGTATTTTCATTGTATTTCGTGAGACATTTAAGATATTTACATTTCCTTTCACATATTACTTGGGGTTTCTAGTTTATACACAATTTCACACACACACACACACACACACACACACACACACACACACACACACACACACAAAAAAAAAAAAAATTAAAAATACTCAATAGCGGATTCATATGTATTTTTACAGGCTTCCTACGTGTCTGAATGGACGTTTATCAAAGTGTTAGCATCGATTTTGTTGGTAAGGTCAAAAAGATGATAGAGACCGGAAATGCAAATGTTTGAATATAAACGACATTACGATGAAATATGTAGGTTGATTTCTGTACACTGAGTGCAGCGCATCGTGTACTTAACGGCACTTATTGATTTTAGTCTAATCACGTGACGTTGTAATTTGCACGATTCTCATTTCTTTAACAACATACTTGGTGTTTAACATTCATGACTCACCTGATTAAGCAGCTGAGTAACAATTCCGACTCTAGTGTCCCTTTTCATTAAGATAACATTTTACCGTATTAAACCGCTTGTACGGAGTTCCAATTGCACACTACATGCACTTCCCTCTTTCTCAATCACACAGGTTATATACCAATTAAGAACGATTATGCAATTTGTTTCAGTCTCAATTTAACACACTTAATAAATTATCTTCAAAATTGGAGGCAGAGCCTGATTAAGGACACACGTAATTCACGTACACGTTGCGTGCGATGGAGATTGTTCATGTCTGTAGCAAATATTTCTGCAATATCGTCAACACTGTGGTGACGCATTCAACTCATTGTTCTTCATTTAATTTCGGTCTAAGATCAAGGGGAAAGAAATCAGAACCATACACATCGCACGTGATTACGTATTTATAGAGAGAGTGAGGAAGGGAGGGATTGAGAGAGAGCGAGCGGAGAGAGGGAGAGAGAGTAGGAGAGATAGAGGAGGGAAGGGAGGAAGGAAGGGAGGGGGGAGGGAGGAAGGGAGAGAGAGAGACTCATCTCTGACAGTTGTTTTTTCGGGCTATATAATTGAGGGTGTGACGAAGGAATATACGGGGCATTTGTATAAAAAAATGATGGAATACAAAACATCATCTATGCAGAGAAATGTAAACACATCGTATATGACCTGAAAAAAATTAACTGAATTCAAAATCCAACACTCAACTACGTAGATAGCTGTTTATTTGGGTTCTGTTAAGACGTTGGAAAGAGAGAGACCAACAGACAGAAAGAACAACATCATTCCGATGTTTGTAATGTGTTTTTTTATATATAACGAATCGATATTTTTAAAGGGATTGGAGCTTTTATTCAGTGTACTTTGTTTGGCAGAATTCCACATATGGAAAGGATATGGTGTTAAAAGTTGATAAAGACTAACCGGAAATTGATTATAATTTGTAGGTTGTGTGGGATATTTTTCCTATCAGCAATTCCTTCAGTACTAACCGAAAACATTGCTTTGATCATCATTGATGTCCAGAATTGTTTCCTTCCGGGGGGAAGTCTTGCTGTAGAAAACGGACAGGAAGTAATCCCGGTCATAAACACCCTCCGAACTGACTACGAAGACACGTTCCGATTGGTTGTTTTATCACAGGACTGGCATTGTTCTGATCACATTTCTTTCGCCTCCCAACATACTGGATTCAACGCCTACCAGGAAGTGACATTATTGTACTCAGAAAACGGTAAGACGTCTTTAGTCAGGTAAGAAATATGAATTATAACAAATCCATGTGAAGCAAGCGTAGTACTATCAGGTATTTTATTGCAGTAAACAAACGTGACAAAATGATTTGCGAGAATATTTATCTAGACGAAAAAAAGAACCCTTATTTCGTTATAAATAATGTATTTATTGTGTTCCTAACTTGTTAATGATATTTTTTTTATTAGTTTATTCTTCAGACAATCTCGTAAAGTTTTTCTGGAAAATACTTATCTCTTAATCTCGGTCAACGGGACTCTTCTTGTCTGCACATGCTGTGCCAATAATTATGTCGTCATCAAGCGGCTAGGTGAATGAGACTTTTTGTTTGTTTGTTCACCTTGTTGTTATCCGCTGTTGGCGCAAAGCTTTATTGAGCCATACACTGCTGTGTCAAAACTGTGTCGCCATTCAATTAAAAAAAAAATTGTTTACCCATGGAACCGCTCGAGGTAAGCTCGCTTTGATAGAACTATACGTTCCTGCTTCCGTCTACAGATACCACAATAAAAACCAAAAAAGACTCCTCTCAATGTCGATGGTTACTGCTTCTCAAGACAGGTCTAAGAGATCTGCAAATTTGCTATAAATAATCATTTATTCAACAAAAAACAGGTCCACATAATCATAATCCAAACTTATCCCCAATCAAACTAGGACAAAATGTAAACAAAAGAAAGATTTAAGGGGAGATTCCTGGAAATGTACAAGGAGAATAAGACCAGGTGTTCCGGAA
Organism: Ylistrum balloti; assembly: GCF_031769215.1. Lineage (NCBI taxonomy): Eukaryota > Metazoa > Mollusca > Bivalvia > Pectinida > Pectinidae > Ylistrum > Ylistrum balloti. The sequence continues at coordinate 710,429 of NW_026781861.1, read as the reverse complement.
GAGTAGGAGCCTTCGACTTGATCGACGACAATCGTCATTTAAATGTTAAGGGGGATATTTGAACGAGTTTACGTCTTTGTGTTAGTTGTCATTTGATTTGAGGTGAACTAGGACACACGATGTTATCAATAACTATATCTCTTCCCAATTTGACAAACAGGCTCGGGCACAACTGTGTAAATATGTTCTTGTATTCAATTTAATTCAGAGCTAGGTTATTAACTAGAATTATGCACAGATAATGTCTTCAGCAAGCCAGACCTAAATAACACCATGAGGGTCGATAGCAGGATAGTGAATAAAACCTTATATCAAGTTCCAGGTTTTTATGGTATCTATAAGTGTCCTATTTTTAGAGTGTCAACGTAAACTTAGTGGTATTTCAATCACTCACCAATAACGTACTGTCTTCACGTAGAGGTTTTATATAAAAACATTCAGATATCTATTTAAGTATACATGTATATATAATAAGTTTTGTCATCTTAATTAGTGTAACGATCAGGTAAAGGAAAATACGAGTTCCTGAAACAAAATTTATCAAAGTGAACATGATTTTGTAATAGCATAGATAACTATCCTTTAACAGAAGTCATTTCTGAGTATTTTAGTATTTCTGATTGTGTGTTTCGTGTTTATTTGTTGTACCTATGTATTGTTTTAAATTAGTATCGAACAGAATTCCTTTTCCAAACACAGAAAAACGTTGGAATGCAAGATGATTGTGCTAGACTCTACCACGAAACAACGGCGACATTTATTTCAGTTTCGCGTGGAAATGTAAAATACTGTTTTGACGTTTAGGTTTTCAGTGTGAGGTCGTCCGATCATGGGTATGCCCACAAAAATTTATTTAGAGTGCGCCCTTCGAAACGGCAATATTTTGATATTCTGAAAATAATTATATGATAAATTCCTAAAGTATTCGGGATTAGTTTAGAATTTGACAGTCATTTCAAAAGATTTATTTTCTTCAGTCGCCTCCGAAGTTTCAACACTTAAGGTCAAAAGCATCACTAAAGAGTCCTGCTTGAACTGAACAACTGTATGGTGTCGTTTAATGCACTGATCGTTATCTGTCTGTTTAAATTCTAAATCTGGTACAGGAAGGTGTTGTCATTTTTTAAGAGTCATTAGGTTTAAATGCGAAATTTTCATACCTTACCTGTACTTCAGTACCCCTGTCAACAGAGTTAGAGAAATGAACTTTAACGGTCGTACAGTAAATCACTAATATCTAATGTGGAATTTATCAATCGCGAATTCAAATCTTTCGCGATTATTTGTACGAAAATAACTCTGGAAGACGTCCATGATGAGTTTGTTACCAATATCCGAATCCTGAAGAGTGCATACCGCTGCTAACTTGTAGCTCATCACTGACAAATTTAAAATCAGTACTATACCATCGTTCGCGAAATCATGTATTCGCGATTATGTCTGAAGATAGAAGTTCGCGAATATTTTCAGTAATCTACAGTAACTGTGTATTCGCGATTATGTCTGAAGAGAGAAGTTCGCGAAATAAAGTATTCGCGAAATGTCGGTAATCTACAGTAACTGTAGGATGCTTTACTATCATTGAGTGATCCAAGTATCTACCATACATGTAGCTTACCTTACATAACGATGTCTTTACAACACTATGACGTCAATATATATTAGACATGATACTGTATAAGACTCACGAGAGGGAAAGACTTGAAAAGGTTCAGAACTATTGTACCCTTTTCATAGTCACCAATATGTATTAGTTTACAGGTTTATAGGTGAATTTAAGGATGACGGACAGTATTAGGGAAAACAGGCCAGAGTGACATTCCGATTCCAATTTTTCAGGCGATGTTCCTGTTATTTTCTATTTTCTTGCGTGCATTATTGAAATTTCTTATCTCTGTGTAATTAAAATCGTCTCTGTTCTTATCCTAAGCATCGTAAAATGAAGAGAGCATCAATTTATTTCAAAGGTCTTATTTTGAGAGCATGACATTTTAACAGACTTTTTGTATGAGTGTTTTTTTTTTCTTTCTTTCTTTTTCTTTCTCGGAACTGGTGACATATCATAACTCAGTGATTATCAAATAGTTTTTACAATTTACTATAATTATGTTTCATGGAAGTGGTCCACGATTGAAAAAGTACGAGATAAGTTACAACGCTGTAATTATGATTCGTACTAACATAGGTCAATATTTGGGAATGTCATCCTTTCCATTTACATAAATGTATTAATAACTTTAGATATATGCCTTATTCGTGTGCAAAATTATCATTCAACCAACGTTGGGTTTAGTAAAGCTGTTCATCCATATGTCTACTACAGCATTACTTTTCTTACGAAATATTTACCTCATGTTATTAATAACTTTCTGAAAAAAATGTTTGTATTTCAGGTACCCTGTGCGAGCCGGTCAGCGCATGTCAATCCGTCGCGTACAATGTCATGTTTGTATTTCAGGTACCCTGTGCGAGCCGGTCAGCGCATGTCAATCCGTCGCGTACAACGTTACACAGATGCTATGGCCCGATCATTGCGTCATTAATTCTACTTCCGCCGAATTCGACGACAGACTCATACAGAAAGATAGTGACGTCATCATCAGAAAAGGCTACAATTGTAAGGTAGCCGTTCATATATAATTCTTTTTGGCGACAGGAGAAGATATCTACTTCAGGCTAGGTAGTTATGTCATTTCGAAAGCGAGGCAAATATGTTTCCGATAAAGAGTTTTCTCCGATTTGGTGGTTATTGCAGAACTATAACAAATCTGCTATCTTAGCTGTAATACGTGTCCAAGAAAAACCGAATGGCGGGAATTTGCACATTAAGGTAAATTTGTCTGTAGCATAATTGCTTGTTGGACATGATATCTCCCAAATCAACATCTATTGACACTGCTGATGTTTTATTTACAGCTGTTATTTCCATCTGACGTCGACAGTTTCTAGCTTATCTGGTCCGAAGGGCCAAGTGAGCTTATGCCGTGGCACAGCGTCCGTCGTTCGTCAGTCTTTTGATGTTTGGATGTATGTTCCTAGTACGAAGCCTGACAAACCTGGCAAAAAGAAATGACCTTGACGTATATTCAATATCACTGGGGTCAGATTTGTTAAAATCTTTGAAAAGCTTCTTCTCTTGATTTAAAAGGCATAGAGGCACGATATTTGGCTGGTATGATCCTAGGATAAAGCTCGACAAGTTCGGAAAAATAAATGACCTTGACCTATTTTCAAGGTCACAAAGGTCAAATTTCTTAAAACATTTAAATGACTTCTCATGAACTAAAACGCCTAGAGGCATGATATTTGGCTGGTATATATACCAGGTATGCACTGCAGTCCCATTTGGCCTCTTGTTTAAGTCTCGTGTTAACCTATACTGATCTCCATTGTCCAGCGTTGTGCGTCGTGCGTCTGAAAGTTTTAACATTTTCGACTTCTTCTGGAAAACCCCTTAACCGATTTCAATGAAATTTTACAAAAAGCTGAAATTGCAAATTATATAGTTCTCAACCCTAGGGTGGGGCCAGAATGGGTCAAATTGACCGAAATTTCAAACAATTTCTTTTCAAATCCCAATTACAGTAGAATCAAGTACTCTTTCTGGATGGTAGTGTCTTACAGTGCTTTATGAAAATTGTAAATTTGATGACTCCAGGGTTTCACATTTCCCTCAGGGGAGGGGTGAATTTTACCATAGTTTATATAGGAAAATCACATTTTTGAACATCGTTTCTTTTCTATTGGAAATAGTTCAAACCTGTTTAGAATTATTAGTTTAAGATTACAATTTATTGAGATGCACATATTGACCTCGGCTGACATACAAGGGCTGTTTGATGGAGCCAAAATGGGGCAAACTGACTGAAATTTCAAAAACACTTCTTCTCAAATCCCAGTTATGATAGTTCCAAATACTCTTCATGGATGGAAGTGTCTTATGGCGCTTTATAAAATTTCAAAACCCCAGGATCTCACACCTTCCCTTAGAGAGGGGGTAAAATTTACCTTTTTTATATGGGGAAATTTTATTTTTGAGCATAATTTTTTATTTTCTTTCAGAAATAGTTCAGACTTGGATATAATTTTTAGCTCACCTGGCCTGAAGGGCCAAGTGAGCTGTAGGGATACCGTGATGTCTGTCGTCCGTCAGCTTTTATTATATATTACAATTATTCACGAACAAATCCAACAGATTTTAATCAAATATGTTCTGCAGCAGTCTTGGGGAAAGCGGAAACAATTCTGTATAATTGGTGAGTATGCCCCCGCCGTCGGAGCCTGAAGGATGGGGCCCAAGAGGGAAAATCTATCAATGTCTTTAAAATCTATCTTGTTATTTAGGAATTGCAGGATGTTGTTCAAATTTGGTCTGAAGAATGACTGGGTGAAGGAACATCAGTTTTGAACAAATAGTGGGTCTCGGCGCCCTGGGGCTAAATGGGCGGGACCAAGAAGAAAAATCTATCAATTTCCTTAAAAGCTCCTTCTTTGTATCTTATTCTTCACTAATCGTAGGACATTCTCCAAAATGGGCTTGAATAAAGGGAAATCAGTTTTGCATAAAGGGTTGATCTCTGCCGCTTGGACCAGAGGGGTGGGGCCCAATAGGGAAAATCTATCGATTTCTTTAAAATCTCTTTTATTCGTTAGGAATTTTTAGGATATTGTCCAAAATTGGTTTGAAACATGCTTCGGGGAAGTGAAATAAGTTTTTTTATATATAAGGCGCGGGTTTCGGCCCACTGGGGCCAGACTGGCAGGGCCCAACAGGGAAAATCAAATCCCCAAGTAGATTTAATTCATTTTCATATCATTGCTTTGCACCATCAACCATTCATTTGGATCTTTGGTTCTTTGAAACAGCTGTGATCCCCACTGAATAACTAAAGCATTGCTGAGCATCCGGAGATAAACATGATCATAACTAGTAATTTGTCCTGGGGTCTGGTCCCACCCCAGAACAGATTACATCTTTGGAGCCATTGAAATTAAAAAAAGAAATCCCATAACTTCATAGAATTTCTGAACATCAAGAGATTAACATTTGATCTCTGTCCTCATCCCAAGGGAATTTAAAGTTTTATCAGTGGGATGAGGCTGATCAAGGGAAGTGTTTTCCTTCTCAACACAAGTAAATGTTTTGCATTATTGACTAAACTATACATGTGAGCAATACAGGCCTTTTAGGCCTTTTGTCTTTTAGTGTAAGTTGTCAGTTTGATGAGATGCACATATTGACCTTGACTGACCTCCAGGGGACGATGGACGGGGCCAAAAATTGGTCAAATGTACTGAAATTTCAAAGATGTTCTACTGTTCCTGGATGGAAGATTTTATATAGGAAAATTCAAATCTTTAGTTTAATTTCTTTTTATTCAAACTTGGTTAAAAGCCTTAGCATGGGACAGTGTTAATGTATATACAATTTACATTTGCATTATGTGTACATTATAATCATATTACCTTTTTAACAAAATCATTTTAAGATTTTTAATCATTTCATTGTAACAAGAAGCAATGCGACTCAGGTGACCGTTAAGGCCTTTGTGCCTCTTCTTGTATTGTTTTGTCTTAACCTCTCGGTTTTTGTCTTAACCTCTCGGTTTTTGTCTTAACCTCTCGGTTGACAGTTGTCGGTCGAGAATATGTAACATCGAAATGAGATGACATTATCGAAAAAAAAAAATAAGTAACGTTCCTGACATTTCGCTATCTCAAACGTTTGTGTGTAGTGGCCCACTGAGTTAAGATCAATATATGGTATGAAAGCATGCAAAGCTATTGTGTCGCAAATGATATTATTGATACGAATATGAATTACTATTTTGTCTTACATAAAAGATAATATAATGCATCCTGACTCTTTTCCAGGTCGATTCCTACTCGGCATTCTTTGACAATGGTCAATTCAGCCAAACGGGTCTGAATCAAATCTTACAGGATGCCAACATCTCAACAGTGTTTGTAACGGGTCTGGCGTTAGACTATTGTGTGTATTACACATCTTCTGATTCCAAGCGTTTAGGTGAGTGTGACATCGACCAGTTACTATACAGTAGGCTGTCTTTATCAAACCTTCGATATCCCAACCGTTCGCCATCGTTGCGGGAACGATCTTCCCGCGACATCGTTCGGGCGGGATCGCAGAATGTAGTTAATCCTTTCCGCACGGACGACGCCTCTCGCTTTCACGCGTTTTGAGTAAAAAAATCTCATTAACTGTACTATATATGGATATTGTTGCAGTGATCATGCATTACGATATATTTATCTTTTATCAATTTGTTAGAGTTTTTTTCTATTTAATAGAGGAATCACAGCAGCTATCCTCGGGTTTAGTAGGTGTATATTATATTATATTCAGGTGATGTTTACCTTTAACGTCAACAACGTTAAATCGCCTTTATTAAAAGATCAAACATAAATTATATTATAATTAATGCGAAATAAGTGTTGCTAACTTGCATTGATCACTCCTGCTTGCCCGGATGTAACCGTTTGCAAGGTGTCTTGCTGTGAAGGAAACCGGAAAACCCAGGGGAGCCCACGTGGTCGGGCAGGTGACCCCATACCATACAAAAAACGAAATAATCAAATCTACCACAACTCAAACTACATACTTATTATGTCATTTCTATATTCCATATCCATTTCAGTATGCGAAGTGGTCCATGATATTTTTGTCACTATTTCATGTGTACATATACACGGAATATGTACTGTTCAAAGTAAAACTATCATATTTCGCCAACGGAGCTAATTTGTTTTTTTCTGCGTCGCTGAAAAGTTCAAGTTTTATATGAGATAGCGTTCCACATATTGACCGTCTCGACTCTGATATCACGAGTTTAAAGGAACATGTTCAGTGGTCTGACGTTTTTCTTCGTTCATTATGGTGTTAGGCTGAAGGCTTCTCAGTTCTGTTATGTAAGAGGACATTCCTTGTTGTGTTTTGACCTTGAAGGTATTTGCGTTCCCTTGTATTATGTAGGTCAATGTAAAAAGTTCACTAACCGCTCAAGGTACATGTATTGTGAAGAGGTAGGAATGAGGACAACGACCGACCGAATTTTTTACAAATTGTATTGCGTTACAAGAGTTTCAGGAGGGATCTTGTTGCCCAAAATACAATGAGTTTATTCTATATGTCCTACAAAATCGTCTTTTCAGTTTTTTTGCCATGTATTAACTATGGATTTCATAAGATATGAAAGTTCCGCTAAAGAAACAGCGATACTGATTTCTCAATTTTTTTCAAATCCAAGATGGGCCACTCATTTTATTTTTCCTGACTTAAAATTAAACGGATATATCTAGGGAGTACAAACAACGTGATTATGAAATTTGGCAAAGATTACATCAAGTGATTAAAATCTAACGATAACAAACTTTTCAAATTCAATTTCCAAGATGGCCGTCTATTACCCTTATTTTTCTTTTCTGACCAACCCTCAAATCAAAACGAACACAACTAGAAACGGGAAGACGTTTATATATGAAAGTTGAGAAAGATGCAGTCAGTACTTCCCATGAAAGAGCGATAACACGCTTTTATAGTAACGATCTGTGATGGCAGCCTCTCAGCCATTTTGTTTTTCTGACCGGTTCTAAACCAAAAGGTTGTAATAAAATAAATTTGTATTGTATTCAATTTCTTTTTGAAATTGCAAAGATCACGTAAGTAATATCTGAGGCATCGCCCATTTGTAATCATCCGTTTACATAATTTCTTAATAAAAAAAAAAACATTGCATCTTGATACCTTAACATAATGTAATTCGGTGTCCCAATTTAACCCCAGGAATGCTAGTCACGCTAATATCAATTTCAGTATAATTACAACTTGCACGAACGGTGTAACGTCTAGACTTACTAAATGTTTGAGTTACAACTGTTCTCACGTGATGAACACTTAAACAATTTTGGAACGATTGAAATGTATTTTGGCAACACGTTTGATTTCAAATCATCGGAAGCCGGCCAAAATACCATTCTTTTACAAAGAGAAGCATTTTTTTATTGATTTAATGCAGCCCTTTCACAGTTTTTATCGTTGTATGAATCAGCAATATCTATACGTTGAAAACTATCTGTTAATATTCTCGTCTCAGAAGTTACCAAATAATAAAAACAAATAAATGTCACAGCCGACAGGATTTCAATAGAGAATGAATTGTCGGGCAGGGGAGGAAACAAATTTTACGATATTACAACTATATCATGATTTCATGTAAGTACAAAATCTGTGATATTCTATCAATGAATAGTTGCAAAACCTTTGTTTTTATTTGGTATATTAAACCTCCGCTTTGTTTGATGTAGTAAACCTTTGTTTCATTCTTTGTGAACGTTTTGTATATTCAGCCTCCTCTATTGGTTTCATATATTCACCCTCCACGTTTGTTTGGTACATTCAGCCTCCGCTATTGGTTTCATATATTCACCCTTCGCGTTTGTTTGGTATATTCAGCCTCCGCTATTGCTTATATATATCTTCACCCTCCACGTTTGTTTGTTGCGCTCAGCCTCCGCTATTGGTTTCATATATTCACCCTCCACGTTTGTTTGATTATTCAAATTCCCCATTTACTTGGTATAGTCAACCTTCACTTTCGATTGATATATTCGATCCCCACGTTTGATGGGTATATTCTACCTCCGCTTTTGTTTGGATATTAAACATCCTCGTTTGTTTGGATATTAAACATCCACATTTGTTTGATATGTTCAATCTTTGTGTTTGTTTGTTATGTTCAACCTCCGCCTTTGTTTGTATATTAAACATCCTCGTTTGTATGAATATTAAACATCCTCGTTTGTTTGGATATTAAACATCCTCGTTTGTTTGAATATTAAACATCCTCGTTTGTTTGATATATTCAACCTCCGCTTTTGTCTTTGTAGATTTGTATATGTATAAGCATATTTGTTGATTCTCTGTCAGGTTACAAGACGTATCTGGTTGAGGACGCCAGCCGTGGAGTAGCCAGTGATACGTCTGAGGCAGCAATGGCCGACATGAAATCTAAAGGTAGGTATAGAGGCTGGTACAGATATAATTTTAAGATTTTAATACAGTGTAGAACAAAACAATAAAAATTACGGATTATTGCAGCTATTGTGTCTATCTATGACTTGTCAGTGATGTTCAATGCCTATTTTGTGGCACAGCAAATCTATTGTCGGAAATAAATGTTGAGATATATAGAATTTGGGAACGTACAGAAAGACGTCTAATTCGGGTTCTATTCCGAATAAATGTTTCCCTGTTTCATTGTGCAGTACTTGGTCGTTTAGACTTGACAGCTGTTCTAGATAACATTTTGTCGTTTTGTCTTTCCTTTTATTATACTTTCTCCCTTTATAGGAACAATGATAAGAAAAGGTTTATCAATGCAGTCTTCTAAAATCGTATGCATTAAAATCTCCGTCAAAACATCAGCTTACTGTTGAATTTTAATTTTATTCTTTGTAGGCATCAACATAATACAGAGTAAAGAAGTGGGCGCCATTTTGGAGTCTTTCATCAATAGTGCCTTTTCCATCCGGAGTTCATTTGGGACAGTTGTATCTGTTGCCATGGCAATACATTTCCTCCAAGCGTTCATAAGCCATTCTATCTTACAATGAAAGTTTAGGTTAAATATCTTGCATGTTATTTCCAGCACAAAACATGACCTGTTGTCGATTATAAATTATGATATTGCCGTGTTCAATTTTAGAGAATCTGAAGTATGCCTATTTCAACATTCATGAGCTGGAAGCAATCAAGCTATCCTTGTCAATTCAATTCTGGATACGGAAGTCACGTGTAGCAAATGTTACAACACTTAGACATCGATAAATGATCACGTGATAATTCAAACTCAGACGATCAGCTGATTTGTATTCACGGACTACGGTTGTTTGCGATATGTTTGCAATGACCCATTCAAATCACGTGAATCAGTCACGGATAAAATTCAAATGAAATCCTTTAAATGAATGAGAAATAACACAATACATGTGCATTACGATTAAGATAATCATTTCATACGACGCCATCTTTAAAGTAACTTTATTCTTTCATCGCCCGAACAATTTATGTGTCACTGACATTATATGTTTTCTCTACATCCCCGCCACGGTTATCTCCCTTCACACGGTCATTATGTCAGCATTATTGCTATTATTAACTTACATCGTCCGTATATATCAATCTGTCCACGTGTCAGTCACTCGAGTCACGTGTGTACGAATATCATTGCCATATTGCGTTAAATACTGCCGTTGTATGAAGTATGAATGTGTAACTTGGTGACTGTTTTCGTGGTATGAAATTACATAACATTTCAAATATTGCTTAAAATACTTTTGTATCAATGATTGATGTTGTCTTTGGATTTGTTTAAATTTCTTTAATTCAACCTTTCTTAGCTGCGTTAATGGATTTATGGATACAGACAGACATGTTGTCGGTAATTTCTAACGATTCAGAGAGTTAATAAACCTTGTCCTTCGACTTCTCATTACTATCTAATGTCGCTAAGCTACCAATGGTGTGAATAGTAAGCTGATAACATTGCTGTGTGTATGAAGTGACATATGTAATCAGTTCCTTGTTTTGTAGATTCTAACTGGTCATTAGAAATATCGGGAAACAATATTGTTATATACTTTGATCCGATTTTGATTATCAGTAAAATATGAACATGCAGTTAATGAAATAGCTAATAGTGAATAATTGATGAAAACTATCTGTAGATATTATATACTGCTTGAAATTCTGGTAATGAGGATTGTTTGGAAGGTCAAAAATTGGCTAAATCTGGGTATTTCATCACACTTATTTTACAGGTCGCTCGCAAAACATATGTTACTTTTCAATTGTACAAAATTAATGCCATCCTCACGCTATGATTAACCAATAAAAAAAATTCTATTGCCGATAAAATCTAACGAAATGTTGGTGTACAAGATATTGTAACATTTCAATGCATATATTCGAAAGAGCTGATATAGGACACGCCTGTAAAAACGGAATCATACAAAGAATTGAAATAACCCGATGTATTCTGTGTAAATGTAACAAAATATTGATAAATCCACGTCCCCTACTAGCTAGTATTGGTTTTTTTGTAAGTCGATGTTACTTTTGCACACGAAGGAAATGGTTTTTCAAACGACCTGTTAATTTGTATGAATCGAAAATTTCTTTGATTGTCTCAGACTCACTCTTTTCGAGCGTGCTGTATTGTTTTAAACATGCGTTCACAACACTTTTCTCTCAAGAGAATAGACTCCTGATGATGTAACAATTAACACATAACATTTTATCAGAGCTATACAAACATGAGAGATCCAACACGGGATCACAATCATAATTCAAACTGGAATTCAGTTAAACTAGATCTAAGAACGGTTTGCACAGAGATTCCTGAAAAGCACAAGGTGAACAAAGAACATGTGTTTCGGAAGAATAAGCGTCTTTAGCCTCAGCAATGAGACCCTCCATGTATATCTAGGTAAATCCGAGTAGGATTTCGCAACTGAGAACAAGGTATACATCAAAGGAACCAACAGGCAAATCAATGGACGCCAAACATGTCTAGTTTCACACAATGCATATATCTAATATATCTATGCAAACTATTGGACACACATCGTGTTTTAATCCACAAAATTGCAATTCACCAACACAATGACTCAAAGTAATCAAATTTATTCAATCACTTTTTATATCAAGTATAAAGATTGTCACATGTATTCTAGCTTTGTAGTACAAAACAATAAATGTCTGATCAAATTTATTTGATTGTTGTTCATATCAGGTATAAAAGTATATAAATATATTCCATCTTTTACTACAAAAACAATGAGTGATTAGATTAAATATTTATCTGGTGTAAAAATATATTAAATGTATTTAATCTCCTTAACTACACATTCAACACAATGGAGTTATACAAATCAATGACAATCACACATATCTTGAAATATCTGAACAATAGCTTTAAGTTATGATTAAACATGCAAATACGATTGTTAAAACACGAGTGAGATATCAATATAACTTAACACACCTACTATTACCAGAATTAAATTAATTCTGAGTCAGTCATAACTAGATTTATTTTCCTGAAATAAATGGACAAGTGTTTTTAATTAAAGAAAATATTTTGAGAATTATGGAGGATCATTATGCATGTTCAAGAAAAATGTAAAAAGTTGAAAGATCAAAACGATAATAACAACATTGATAATGGCATGTTAGAAAATGGACCGTTATGAATTAAATTTTACTCCCCATCCCCTTCCCCCTTTCCTCTTGTAAATACAATTTTGTTCGAAATCATTCATTTGCTGTTACAGATCAAGAAAATTGAATCCTCCAAACATAGATTAGCCACGATTGTTATGAGACGTGATCAACTTGTTCATGGTTTAAAATGGTTTCCAGGTGTGAATGTGGTAGCAAGACTATTTGAAATGTAAACATTTACATCATGGTGATAACTTTTAAATCAATAATAATAATAATAATACAATATACAAAAAAGTATCTGTCTAAACGTCTAAACACCTAGCGTCATTTGAAGAACACTTGCCTTTAAATCTGTCTTTCTATTTTACCATAAAGACAAAATTCCATATAATGATTATTAACTTCCGGTTAGTGTTTATAAAATTGGAACATCTTGACAGTATCAATGTTATCAGTCACAAGATTCATCAAATTAATTATATCACAGCTTGTTAAACGAGTAAAATATATTCTCAGCTGTCGAAAAAGATAGCTATACATTGTACTATATGAAATAACTTCCGACAATCGATAGGCGAACATATATTCATCAATTATACATTTTCATACCGGTGAATCAAAACTATACACTTGTTTACATAGTCCCAAAAGGGACTTTCTAATTGTAACAGGAGTGCCAAAAGATAAAACCGACAAATGGACACAATTACATGTGGTAAAATATTATATACATAATAACACACTGCCTTGCGGTGTAGCAGACAACAGGTATCAATACCTCATGCAAAGCCATTGTACTGCAATCATAGACATCTAAGTACACAACCTTATTTTCTTACATACTTACAAAAAGACCTGATAGACATTCACATTGTTTACTACCGCCTTTGATCAAATGACCTGGATAAGGTATCGGTCGGATAGGGAAAATGGTGCGTATAGTATTTTGGGATATTTCGTAACAATTTCGGTTTTCCAGAAACTGAAACATGGATATAAGTAATCACATACACACGAAAACAAAAGAGGAGTCGATTTAAACAGAAAGCAATTTGTATGCTTGAAATTAATGAAATAAATAGCTGTGTGGCTGTTCTGATTGGTAGCCTAATTGAAAAAGTCAATGTTATAAGAAAAAATGTCAAAATGTTATTCATGATTAAATTATTACAACAGAATACGTCTTTGATAAAATAAGCATCTATGAGATGGCTTACATATCTAATATTGTTTGGAGTCCTTTCGTCATGTTATAAGATATTTCTCTGATCATATACACCGCCACATATATATGCATTTCTAGTAACGAACTGTTCATTTCTGAGGCTTGTGAATAAATAATTGTCTTTCTTCTTCAGATCTGTTTTCTTTTCAGTAATACCTCATGAACTATCAAGGAAGCAGAAAATGATAAAATGCAAATATGAACAATTATATTTACCACACACGAGAGAACTAGATAACTAATAAAGACGGTTTCTGAGCTTCTGCGTTTCATCATATGGCTCATTTTCCTAAAACAATACGTCCACATTTTCGAGTGCCGTAGACTGTCCATTGTAGGTGGGTGCCTGTTCCGACTTGTTTGGATTATCTGGGAGAGTATCATTATCGTTAATAAAATGTACGACTGCGTTTGTTTGTTTACCAGAGTCTTCTCTATTCTCCTCCTCTTCCTCCTCTTCCTTGATCACATCATTAGACAATGCATTTTTTTGCTCTTCCTCTCTATTTTTCAAGACAGCAGCATTCACAAGCAGCGAAAACCGATTACCTCCCTTGGCTGTGGTACCTTCCGTGCTTTCTCCGTTTTCTCTTGCCTTTTCCATGATTGCTTGCAGTTTAGTTTGTTGGAGAACCCTATTCCATCTACTTTTTGCTGCTGATACCTGACTTCCACGTCGTTTTATCTCTTGACGATTTGACGTATTCTTAATCATTTTTGTAATGGTATACAAAGATGGGCGACCGAAACGAGAGAATTTCTTCTGTATGTCAGTCATTCTTGTGTCATCATCGTTTACGGTCCCTTCAGCAACACCTATTGTACTTACATTATCATCGTCATCGATAACATTTTGAAGTTTTTGGAAATTCCGAAGAAAATTTCTACCTAGTGTGCTTTTCTGTTGTTCTCTTCTTCGTTTATCAAATTTTTTCCAAAGTTGTTTTCCTCTCGTTTGACCAACAGTAGCTTCTTCGTCATCGTGTTCACTTGTGGTGCTAAGCTCAGATACGATGGAACGTGCATCATCATCTATGGCTGCCGACTGCATATCCCGCACGAGCTGCAATCCCTCATCGACTCCAATTGAGCGCTCGGCCTCTTCGCCTCCCTGCAGTGATTGTCTGATTCGCCGTTTCGCTTTGATTTCAGTCGCAGCTAGAATATGGAGAAGGGTTGCGAGTCTATGGAATAACATACAAATAAATTGTACGAACAACAGCAGTCCGAACACGACTGTAAACGTAAAGCTAATAGGCTCGACAAAGGCTTGGTTGTCTTTGTCTGATGAGCTCCCTTCCGGCTTACATGGCAAAGGTACAGACAGACTGTTGCCGCCAGTATCGTTAACTATTGTCAACACAAAGACGATGGTTACGAAGAGAGCGTTGACAAGAAGAAAAGCTAAACATACTTTATTTCTCAGTTCTACTAGTTCCTCCGCAGTAGCCTTCTCTTTCTTCGCGTCTTTTTCCAGAGGAAAGAGATATTTTTCGATAAAGTCTTTCCAAAACTCAGTTTCCGTTTGGCCCATCCGATCAATGGCTCCCTCTTTAAGAAATTTGTCTGTAATCCAGTAAGGATTCTTTAAGTCGTTTCTCTTCGGAACTACTGCCTGTTCAAACAAGGGATTTTCTGGAAATTGAACGAAATCAAATATGTATTAAGTGATATCTAAAGGCGAATTCAAGAGATGAGAATTTGGAATTGGATAATATTGATTATGTTGGTCACTTTCACATCAAACTTCATGTCCTTTTCTTATTGCTTATTTTCTTTAGAGCGGTGTCTGTTCGATAAAATGATTTTGCTTCAAAACTGCACGAGATAATGAAGTATGTAACAAATCGGGATAGGAAAGGAAACGATGTATTTGATTATGACACAATTAAACAATGTTTAAATGAGATAATATAGCAGAATATATGAGGAATAATATACAAAAGGTCAAAACGTATGATGATGAAATACATGGCACTAGAAAGCTAGGACCATAAACCGGTGAACCTACGTTGTGACTCACATGCAGATAATAGATGCAAATTTCAGGTTCCTACACACATTCATGTTTGAAACTATTGCTAACACAACTTATAAACCCTTTTTCCTTTTAAAATAACGATAAAACCAAAACAATGCATATCTTAATCCCGAAAATCTGAAAATTTTTGTGGTAAATATTTGGGTATAGTGTATAATAAATACATGTTTGCATTATATGGGCTGCAATTATTTATCTTTGGAAAGGTGCCTTTTAAGAGAGAAGTATGTGATTTTTGTTTAATCTGCCTTTTTTAAAACTAGTGCTTCACACAGCTGCTTCCAGAAGAGGAATACTGCTTAGTCCCTATCTGGTTCTCATGCTTAGCAGTAAAAGGAAAGAGATGAAATGTTTACCACGGTTTCCAGCTCCTTCAAACAGCCCTGCTGCCTGGGAAAACGGAGTTTCAGATTGTTGAACAGGTTCTGCTTCAGGCAAGTAATTCAATGAGTCATTCCTAGATGTGTTGCGAGTCACATTTGTTATGCGCTCTTCCATTTCAGCCAGACGAAAAAGAATTTCTTTAAACTTGTCATCTTCTGAATGTTGATTGCTAGGGCAGCAGAAACACCTGTAGGTTTGCACAAAAGACAACAATCTATTAGCAGTTTTCAATAAAAGAAAAGTAGAATAAGAGAAAAAAGGCAAAGAAAAAAACAACATTATACAGATAATTTGTCCCTATTAAAAACGTCAGTGTAGCGTAAAAGGTATTATTCAACTTATTTGGGTAGCTCTATGGCCCAAATTAAACATCATGTTAATGTATCAATGTATAACTTTGATAGAAATCTAGGACAAGATGTTCAAATATTGGCGTCGTCTCAGAGGCATTGGTACAAAAAATTGTTTAGTTTTATCATGAATCAGATGTGAATTCTTGTTATTTACAATTATTTTCAATCAAATCAACACATCAATACTTTTAAGAATCTAACGAAGCGTATTAATTATATCATAAAAGTTGTCGAGAAAATGTATGTTTAGCCCTAATTTTTCAACAGCAAAACGGATAAATACATTCGTTATTACTATTGAAAATCGCGACAGGCCCTTCAGATATGAAAAACCTTAATGTACCTGAACAGATTTCCAAACGAGAAGGCATATTCGGAGGAGGGTTCGCTAGATGAACCACTTGCAGTCATCTGCCTATTGAGCCAGTCTTTCACCTGTCCTAATCTTCCTTCGTCTTTTTTCTGTTCAGAGGGTTTTTGTGGCGTAGTTGGTTGTTTAGTCTCCCTGGTTCCCCAAGAAACAACATGCAGGTTGCCGAGAGAGTAGATCATCAGAAGCATAGACATTGAAGGAATGGAGAGGAAGTAGAGAAATCCATGTAAGACACAGAAAAACTCCTACAAAGCAGTGAACATACGGTGAAAATGATGTTTAATCATGATGAAATCTAAATCAAAATTGACATGTAACAAATTCAATCTTAAGTCACATTTAATGTATACACAGAAAATCAATTGCGGCGGATGGGATTTCAGATATGGTAAACGTCTTCTAAGGAAAGTACACACAAGTGTATTGATACAAAATAAATTCGATAGCATCATTTATTCGTTATGATCGCATACAGAATACAATTTTGATACAAGGGATCCTGCAGAACACTAGAATATGACTGTAAGCAAATGTTATATTGAAGATACACTACACAAAACGTTCAAAAAAGTGGATAGCGTTTCTTAAAAGTGAACGTAAATCATAAATATCACTATATTTAAGCCACAATTCTTATTAATTTAGAAACTGTCTTCACTAGCCACGCAATTTCACTTTCAAAAGTAATACATGTGGGTGGTATGACGGCCAACTTTCTCTCTTGGTATATAGTTAGATAACTGTACGAATGCGCTCGTTGTCAAAACGTCAGTGCAGCGTAAAAGGTATTATACAACTTATTTGGGTAACACTATGGCCCAAATTAAACATCATGTCAATGTATTAATGTATCGTTTTGACAGAAATCCAGGACACGATGTTCAAATATTGGCGTCGTCTCAGAGGCATTGGTACAACAAAGTGTTTAATTTTATCATGAACCAAAGAATGAGGATGAAGCAGATGTGAATGCTTGTTATTTACATATGCGTTTTACCGGTAGAAATAATAATGATCATTTTCTGTCAAATCTCGACAATGGAAAGAAATATGGTACTGAGCAGAAAAAAAGAAATGATCGATACGTATTTTTTCAATTTGTTTCCTTTCGCGGTTGCATTGAATCCTTGATATAGACATGTTTTGAAAAAAGATACTACAGTTAGATTCTTTACAAGCATGGGCTAGTTGAACACACCTGAGGATGGAGACATGCCGACAGGACGAAGACTCCGGCCACAAATAACAGGAAGACTGAGGTGACGGAACAGAACCCAGCCTCAGCAGCTTCCTTCAGCAATCCAATAAACACGACCATCATAAGTAAGGAGTATATAGTCGATAAAATGGCAGAGTACGCCAACTGAAATAAAGATAATATAGATATGAATTGGATAGTCGGTAGCATGGCCGCATACGCCAGCTTGATTAGAAATGTAAATACGAAGTGTATAGTCGGTAACATGGCAGAGTACACCAACTGGAATGGATAATGAAGGACTGTGTTGCCGATTATAAGGATACGTACACCACTTGTTACAGTAAAGCCAGGATAAATGAAGAGTGAATAACCGATACGATGGCCGAGTAACCTGACTCAAAAAAACTAAAGAAGGTAAAATATTATATTCTCTTAATGGAATAGAGTGTGAAACTCTTTTAAAAGAAGCAAATAAATGGAAATTGGAAAATTCGAACATCTAACATACAAGTAATTCTGTTTGTACGACACGTCATTCCCTTGATCCATTTTTTTTCCTGTGAATGTAAACAGCGTTACATTTTGGTGTGAGTGTTATGTAATATAAACCATTATGACGTCATCAAGTTATAATGAAATGAAGTTACATGCCGCGAGATCATCATATGACGTAATTTTGAAGATTGTTATATTTGGGGTCGTAAGGTTTAAAAACACATAAAAGTACATTTTCATATATCTAATATCGTGAAAATGTGTTGGCGTAAGATGAGGAGCTTCCATTAGCAACAAATATGGTTATGCAAATTTGACACTTGGGCAGGACAGATATTCACTTAAATAAGTCAAAACACAACATTTTTGAACTTGTGTCATCAAGTTCAGATGACGTATAATCCTTTCTTTGCAAACAAATATTCACTTACTTGAGTTTGTGATGATGCTACAAAACACAGAATCACCATCACCACAACAGGTGCCAAGTTGAGACCAAACGCAGTCCAGATACTGATATCTGGGAAACTGGTTGTTAGTGCGCCAAGTACCATCAGGAATATGGTCCCAGGGGTTAAGATAGATGACACCATAAGAAACATCTGATAAAAGATGTACATCATTGATATATCTTCGTTCTTCCGGGTCACGTTTTTCCAGTCCATCAAAAGATCCAGTATATTCGCCATGGTTGATGGTGTCCAGCGTCTCCTCTGGTTGTAGAATTCGTAAAATCCTTCTGGAGCATAGGTCAGGGCGTCCGAAGCAGCAACATATTCTACACGATAGCCTTGTTGTAGTAGTAGCGTACATAACCAACGGTCCTCGCCTGATAAAGTAGGGAATAACTTGTGTATAGGTGTTTTCGAGGTATTCATATAAAAAAATACGTTTTATACGATTTAATACATTTTGTAGCTCTCGCTTGTTGCTGTAATCAGTTGTGTCTATCAAACGGTATTCCATCCGATTTATTCTAAAGTGTATATGGAAAGTGTCGTATTTTACTCAGACTATAAATAAGTTTTGCTTTGCTTGTTTTCTTTATATTTCATATTGATTGCGCTAGAAACACTAAACCACTTATACCACCAGTTCTGTCCATTTCTGTTTTGATTCTGTGTAACTCCCTTCAACCCCCCCCCCCCCCCCCCCCCCCCCCCCCACCCCACCCCCACCCTTTTTTTTCTTCCTTGTCCTTTTTTAAACCAAATTAACCTATGATACTTACTGGACTTAATGGGTTAGTTCTATTGTAGTTTTTGTGTGATTTGATTAGTTACCTTGATCATACTGGACATAATGCGCCGGTTCCGATGGGAGTGTGGTATATCTCTGCATTACGTTGTCGTCCATGAGAGCCTTCCCGCGGAAAAGACTGAAGCAGCCCGGACTACAGAGCACGCATCCTAACATATGTTCGGCAGCCTTCTGTAGCCAGTGACTGATGGCGTACTCAAACTTCTGATACCATACCATAGGACCTGCGAATTAGAATCATCAGCAAAATACGAAATTGAGGATTTTAATAAAAACAAGCAAAATACGAAACTGCGGAACTTAATAATACTGTTCTGTCGATATATTCAAAACAATCTTGTTCATCGTCGGTTTTACTGTAGCATTATAGTAATCTTTGAGACTACATTAAGGTTAACAAGTTCGACATTTCTACAAACTTTCGTCGAATTCATGCAATTTACTTGTATGTCATAAATATACCCTTGCTTTAAATTGTTTCCAAACGTCTCCATGAGAGCTCTTAAACAGCCGGGTAAAAACAGAATCACAACAACATGCACTAACAAAAAAATCCTTCTCACAAGTGAAATATGTGTACAAATACAATAAAGAGTAGTTTTTATTTTTATTATTCCGAAACGCGGATAGCGTGAGATTTGTTTTCTCGTAGATTGTTGGATTTATCTAGTTGATCAACTTGAGATATTCAATCATACTCACCAGAAAAAAGATTATTAAAACATCACAGTATATACCAACAACTCTGAACTTATCTATCTCACTACCATCCAATACCGTCTATTATTGTATAAAAGAAACACGGGTACGTTGCATCCTTTTGATACCAATTTAGAGTTGGATACAGTGAGCAAAAAAAATATTTAAACTGCACCATACAGCTGTTTCGCCCTTCTGGGACTCGTCAGTGATTTTAAGGACCTTAATTTTGAATCCTAGGAGGCGTCTTAGAAAATCCACTGTGTTTCAAAGAAATCTAAAAATCTAGAAGGGGAGGTGCTATAACCCCATAATAATTTGGTGTATATCTGATAACATAAGAACAACGTCAAGTACTGCAATCCTAATGAATGAAGTCTATTGCATACAATTTGAATCCCTTGACCTATTTATACATCGACCTTTTTCTATGTGGACCTATAAAGCATGTTTATATAAATGTATTGTACTTACCTGAACCTATCGGGTGAATGCGACCGCAGGCTGCACCGACTTTCGGGTTCTTCTTCATCCGGTCGACCAGCAGCTGTACCGCGGACGGCTGGAAATCCACGTCACCGTCCAAGGCCAGTAAGAAGGTGTTGTTAGCAATGGTTTCCTTTTGGCGTCGAGATTTTTGCGGGATGCTCATCAGACGTTGGCCCAGAAAGTAGTACATGTACATCACCTACATAGAAATATTTGAACAGAAAATATAGTACGACTATTCATCTGGTATACGAGTAGTTAGAACTTTTTAACACAAATTTGAATATGATAGAGTAGAGTCAAACAATGAATTAATCTATATTTTACAGCTGTGTTGCCCGTCTAGGATGCTAAGGGAGTGAGTGATGTAGAGTCAAACAATGAATTAATCTATATTTTACAGCTGTGTTGCCAGTCTAGGTCTCGTGAGTGATGCTAAGGGAGAAGTTAGAACTTTTTAACACAAATTTGAATATGATACAGTAGAGTCAAACAATGAATTAATCTATATTTTACAGCTGTGTTGCCAGTCTAGGTCTCGTGAGTGATGCTAAGGGAGAAGTTAGAACTTTTTAACACAAATTTGAATATGATACAGTAGAGTTATATTTTACAGCTGTGTTGCCCGTCTAGGTCTCGTGAGTGATGCTAAGGGAGAAGTTAGAACTTTTTAACACAAATTTGAATATGATACAGTAGAGTCAAACAATGAATTAATCTATATTTTACAGCTGCCCTTCTAGGTCTCGTGAGTGATGCTAAGGGACTTAATTTAAAACCTAGTAGACGACTGAGGAAAATCCAAAATGACCATAAAAAAATCTTAATGCTAATTAATTTAAAACCTAGTAGACGACTGAGGAAAATCCAAAATGACCATAAAAAAAATCTTAAAATCATGATGGGGAGGTTCACTAAGCCCATAGTTCAGGAAATGTCTTCAATTTAATTTTAAAACATCAAGTACATGTGTACTCTGAATCGAATTGTCTAAATCTTTTAGATGGTACTAAAGACACACACCTTTTAATAAAAATTCAAATAAGAAATAGTAGAGCCAAACAATGAATTAAACTGCATGATATGATAATCTACAAAGATTTCAACAGTCATTATCTCAAATTCAATAACACTAGAGCAAAACATAAAAAATCAAAGGATGCCAGGGAGACTCCTGCAAAACTTACAAGTAGAATAAGACCAGGTATTTCTGAAAAGTAAACGTCTCCAGTTTCATCGACGTCACCCGCCATGTAAAACGGTTTTTTACCTACACTGTGTATTACCTATATATCTGCGTAGTTATACGGTGTGGCAAGCATTTAAGGATTAAACATCTTGTCAACACCATTTTGATGATGCAAAAATTGGCTAAAATGCCACTTAGTAAAATGGATTTTGTTTTTCATTTTTCTTGCTTTAAATCAATATATTTTCCTTTGTCTATCTATACCCGTAGGAGATTATAGTTGTTGTTTTAAAATGTTACTTTAAAATCTCAAGCAACAATTTGTATTCTTAAATTCAATATGATAGCTTTGAAATAGCAGTAAGCATATTGCGATATGGCGATTTTTCAGTTGACATAATGAATCATGTGATGTTTGACACTATTTCAATGTTATGAAAAATAAAGAATAGTTACCTGGCTCCATCGCTTTCTATGACGTATCTTGGCCTTGTCTTTGAGGTGAGCGATAAGTTTGTTACCACCCGGAAGCCTCCATATAAGCTGGCCACCATATGGGGTCGGAATCTTTGTAGGAGGGGGCACATGGATAATATTGCCGTGGACTGCACTGTATTTTAAAATGCAATCGAGGTTAAATATGGTTGAGTTATCTCCCTTTTCTCAAAGATATATATTCATAGGACCTTTTCCATTTTCGTTTCAACTGCCTGTATACATTTATAAATAATATTGAATAATAAAATCTTTTAAACTTTATTTGCCCAACCATGTTGAGACCTAGAGTATAATTTTATTTCCCTCTTCTTGTCATATTTTGAATACATTTCTATCGAATTCTTTAATAACATGTTAAATTGCTGGGCATAAATACGAGTTTTTATTCTCCTTTCAAAATGACTTGGCAAACAACAAACATACAAGCATACTTAATCATTTAAAATGCTCGTTGTTGATTGATTTTCTGTTGATTTCGCGGTTACGTGTCCATGGGCCAGCTAACTTCGAAAAAATAACCTTTAGCGGTGTTGTTTGAGTAATCATTAACCAAGAAATATTTTTTTCATGAAAACGTAATTTTCAACTTTTTGTTTCTAGAGAATATGTATGATTTCAAAGAATGTTGTACCTAGCTGCAACATCCATTATTTTAACCAGCATCTTCACGTATCCATTAGCATAGTACTCCGTTCCTTCATCATCGTGGGCTTCAAATGCATCGTCAAAGAATATGTGACCTGAAATGGAACAAAAGGACAAATATTCATATTCAAATATTCCCTCCAATACATTTTCAAATGGGTGTGGAACGCCATTGTGCATAAATTGGATATTTTCAATCATACATACTAAGTTTAGTAATAAAGTACTACATTTTTCATTCCCCTACCATGTTTTGGTATCTGGTAGAAAAAAACAAATTATCTGTCTACCAGAAGAACATATTTATATGGGGGATAAACTCCATAAAACTGTCATCTTACCTACAAGCAAAAAACGAGGATAGTCATTCTGAAAATGTTCCAATGTTTACTATCTGTTCCATCAAAGGAATACTACATGGCAGCTGCAACTAGTAAGCTATAATTACAACTGACCCACTGTATTGTGACGTCACCATGCAATTGTAAGCCATTTTCCTTTCATATTGCATTGTTTAGATATTAAAGTATTTTATGAATATAATTGAAATCAATTGCTATGGAAAATGAGGGTACACTCATGACAAATCTTACATAGAAACAGCTACTGGTTTCATGAGCTTTTCCAAATAGGTCATGTGAAGTTATATCGACTTTAGTCATTTAAAAAAAATCCTATATCTTTACTTCAGTTTTATATTTTCAAGGGTACTCAAACTTTGCTGTCTTCCATAAAAATTAGTAGTACCCATGCTCAGATAATGTGTATTTTCAATTGTTTATGATGTTGTGGACACAAGATTGCGTGATTTACGAACAACCAGGAAATCAACGGAAATAAAACCGCCACAAACATTGAGAACTTTACTAATTATTATAATCACCTTCGAACTCGTAATAGTCTGGGTCTCTGATACCGAGGTACATCTGCAGGTGGCGTCTTGCGCATTGATCATCGTCCATTCTACAATGAGAATTGTTTGCAGAGAACTGTAAATACTGCTTCATACATAGGAACACTGGACTTCCGCCCACTCGTCATATTGTGTTGAAAAAATGTATTGAATGATTCAGAATTAGATATGTTATTATGGGAAGTGATATAAGTATTAACTTTATATTTTGTCTGTTATATTGGAATCTGAATTGTGTCCTTTATCTTTTTTTACAAGATATGTGTGTACCTTGGAACCCGTTAAACACTTGTCTGCGTTCATGTAATTAAGTAATCGACTAAACCTGTTCAAGAACGATGTCCAAATTCCTAATAGACTCGGTGATAAAACCTACCTTACAACCACGCTCTGTTGTATCGTTTTTTTTTTAGTATCAATGCAGTTATATCGAAGTCTCTCTAATAATCACATGCTGTTTTACCGTGGATGCGAAAATATATATTCCATTTTGTTGAAGTCTACATAACAACCATGCTCTTTTATATTATGGAGTGAATATCCGATTAGCCAATTCATTATGACTTCATACTTTACCTGAACAGAGATTTAAGTATTTGAGTCATTTCAACCTCCGTCTCGTGCCACATGGTAGCGCAAAGGTACAGAAAAGGAGTATCGTCTTTGCGTAGGAATGACCATTCTTCTTCGGCGTCCATCTTAAGATCAGCTGGGATATCCGGGATAGGGATGTCAACTTTTACCTTCTGTGGAAAAAAAAATCGTCTGAATAGCCGATTATTTTTGTGTTTCATTAAAATACAACTACTACTACTACTACTACTAACATCACTACTACTACTACTACTACTACTACTACTACTACTACTACTACTACTAACATCACTACTACTACTACTACTACTACTACTACTACACCACTACTACTACTACTACTACTACTACTACTACTACTACTACTACTAACATCACTACTACTACTACTACTACTACTACTACTACTAACATCACTACTACTACTACTACTACTACTACTACTACTACTACTACTACTACTACTACTACTACTACTACTACTACTACCACTACTACTTCTACTACTACTACTACTACTACTACTACTAACATCACTACTACTACTACTACTACTACTACTACTACTACTACTACTACTACTACTACTAACATCACTACTACTACTAACATCACTACTACTACTACTACTACTACTACTACTACTACTACTACTACTACTACTACTTCTACTACCACAACCCCTACTACCACCACCACCACCACTCCTACTACTACTACTACTACTACAACTACTACTAACATCACTACTACTACTACTACTACTACTACTACTACTACTACTAACATCACTACTACTACTAACATCACTACTACTACTACTACTACTACTACTACTACTACTACTTCTACTACTACTACTACTACTACTACTACTACTACTACTACTACTACTACTACTACTACTACTACTACTACTACTACCACTACTACTACTACTACTACTACTACTACTACTACTACTACTATAACTACTACTACCAATACTACCACTATTACGACTATTAGTACTACAAATACTACTGATAATAATTCTACAACAACGACAACATCAAGATCCCCTGCCCATGTTGATTTGTAAGATATATACAGTTATAGTGAGCAAATTGAGAAATATGGAAAGGATATCAGCCAATCAGGTCACAACAGCCTCATTAAATATGCACATAATTTGTCTATGATCCAACGTGAACAAGGGGTTATGGTAACAAGTGTAAAAAGCAAATCTCATTATAATTCATTCGTTCCTCCAAAAGTGCGGAAAACATTTGATTAAAGTGCTAAGTGATATCAGTCAATCAGGTTACAGCAGTCTCATAAAACATGCCTAGAATTTGCCGATAATCGAACATGAATATGTAATTAAGGTAAGAAGACTACAAAGCAGGTTTCCAAAAAATGTCTTAACTTCATAAGATAATGTTCATTTAGTGACTAAAGAAATCAGTAAATCAGGTCAACACAGCTTCATTAAACATGGCAAAGGGATTAAGGTAAAGAGTGTACCAACCAACCAAGTTTCATCAAAATCCCACCAGTCCTTCAAAATATATCATGCAGAAAGCAGTATCCGGAAAGACGCAAGGACGGACGGAAAGACAGACGGAAGGACGGACGTAATCCATTTGAATATCCCATAGTAGCTTTATTTGGTGGGGGAGAAAATAATATCAACAGCTAACACTTCAACAACTACTTTACTACTACTACTACTACTACTACTACTGCTGCTATTACTAGTTTAGTTTGGTAAATGGAGCGATATGAGGGGTAAGTCAAGAGCTTAGTACAAATACCTTTTCGTTAGCTGACTTAAATTCGTCGTCCACTCGCCGTCTGTTGAGAAGCATCGATTGCTCGAGAAGTGCTCCGCAGTACAAAGGTTTTACAAAGATCCTGTAATAAAAGTTACGGAGATTTTGTACCAAGCATATGATCAACGAATGGAACTACATCATACCTAATTGTTTTTCTTTGTGTTATTTGCGTTTTGTGAAATAATAGAAAAGAACTGCGAATCAATATTTCTCGCCATTTATACCTGTGTGGCTGCAACGGGAAACTTCATAGATGTAACATGGCGCTCAAATATGTTTATGATACCTGCCGTTCTAACATCATTTAATGATTATTTACCTTCTATATAGAGGTACTTCTCAGTCTGGAATTTACAACTATATATCAACAATGATATTTATTTGTAAATCTATTGCGTTATTTGAATTTCCTCTACGCGTTCTATCCCGTAGAACCAGCAAGATCTTGTTATGTACTTGGTACTTACTTTTCCGTGGCAGCAAGCCTCTCTTTACCAGGTGACCATATATGGTTAGTGATCAGAAGTAGCGATGCATACGCTAGAATCCCTGCAATTATTGCATATTTAAAGAAGTTGAACTCATTGACCACAATGCTTGCGTCTCCTTCCCATGTTGGGAAAGGGATAGCACAAATGCCCAAGGTGGAAACAGTCGTACTAGAATAACTCCCGAATAGCAACGCGATTGTCACAGGCGTAGATAGCGCAATCGGAAGAGCATATCCAACCTTGTGGGCCAATATTTTGCATGCTGCCTTGGCCACTTTGAAGCAGATTATATCTGAGAGAATGTTAGTAACGGCTATCAACAAAGGTAGATACCAGCAAGTCTCTTCCCTGCCGTCATGTAGTCGGATATCTTCACCAAATGGGGTGTTCATGTGGGGATCGCCATTTTCCGGAAAATGATAAAAGACAGCGTTAATGCACGAAGTAGTCGCGTTACAGTTGATACCGAACAAGAGCGAAGGCATCACACTGAATGTCAAAACCAGTTTCCACAGCATAGTCAGTAGTCCGATTTTTGTCCGCCCGCGTGTGATCATTCTCTTCAAATATGGCAATCCCGACGAGTCCTTGTCACCTTTCCGTACGTAGTTTTCCCAGTAATTTATCGATATGAATATAGGGGAGACAATCATGGCGATAATGAGGAAGAGGTCCCCAGAAGAATTTTCCGAGACACTGTGTACATACAGAACCCAAAACACCAAACTTGCGATTTGTAAAACACTTGATCCAAAGTTCAATAATCGAGCAAAACTGACCGACTTAGTTGTCTCCACCTTCTTCACAGTTCTAGAAGGATAGAAAATTTTTAATATTCCTGGAAGGAGGCCAACGTTCATACACAGCAGACAAGCAGCGATTGGTTCAAAACTTGGTAAAACAAGAAACACGAAAAAGGACAAGCCAATCGTATGGAGCGTCTCGGTCACCATTGACTACAAAAAAAAGAAATAAAACAAATTACGAAACATTATAATTAAATCAGCATACAAAAATGTTATTGTCTACATGATAGCAAGTGTTTAGGTACTATCAACTCGAAAAATCTTATACTGAATCGTTGACTTCTCACTTTACTACAAAGAAGTTCCTTTTTGACAGAGACACATGTTGATTTCAATAACTATGCACAAATTTTCATGTTTATATTCATATATGTTCTTAATGCAACCGACATAACCCTTTTTTAGTTAATACAAAACATTCTGCTGTTTACAAGGTATCATGCCAAGCGTTCCAAGAATCATGACAAATATTTACTCTATGGGTGGTTATATCCGTGGGGGTTTTAATTCAATTTGACTATATTCGTGGTCAGTAAAAGCAGTGCAAAATTAAGAAGCCAGCAATTTTTTTTTCAGTGAATCCGAGTCCCGGAAAATGTCTGTCATCATCCTTATATTTGTAAAATGGGACATGAAATGAGCGAAATTTAATTCTCGAGAACTTGCGAAACCAGCAAAATATTAGTCTCCCGAATATAAACAACTTTACAGTAATACTCACCGCGAGGAATGGGTAGCATTGTAACTTTCCAGTCTTCTTGAAACACAATCTCCACAGGTATTTGCAAAATGTGAAGAAGTATGGTGCTGACAAAACCATGTTGAAGGCCCACACCCATGTCACGTTCAATGTACCTCCATTGTTGTATTTCAATCTGCCATTGAATGTTTTGTGTGCGGCATTTACCGCTTGATCACTAGGCGGGAAAATGTTTGACGCCATCATGACGAAGGTCAGTTTTGACAACACGGAGAAAAAAAGTACGACTGCAAACATGATGAAGAGAATGATGATACGGGCGATGACAGTACATTTATTCCAGCAGACTATCTCTGAACTCGACACGTTATCATCAGAACCAGTTCGAAATACATCCCAAAACATTTTCTTCCTAGAGCCAAAAAGAAAATCATGAAAAAGATGAAGAGAGTACAGCAATGATAGGTTCAGAAGATTTTTTTAAACTAACTTCGAAATAGTCGAACATGTTTTTTATCTCGATAAAAGAACACTATATAAAGACGTTGGTTTGGAATGCCTCTATCAACATACACTTCCAAGCCAAAAAACATCAAATCAAGTGTTAGATTCGAAACAATTTTTATATTCTGATTATCTAAAATATAAACATTTAGTTCAGAATACTTGAAAAACATGTTTTTTTCGTAGAAACACATATATATACATATATATGTCAGAACGTCCGAAACGTATTCCTTATTTAGAAAAATCAAATATAATAACTCGAAGTATTTTTCAATATAACAAAATAAAATATCAGTGATGAAAACGTGGATTGCGATTTCATACAACAATGTACGCTTGCGACAATATCGATCAATGCTACAGGCCGACTAGAACAGTTAATTTTACACAACCGTTTTTGACAGGGGGAGGCGGCAACTTGTAACGTGTTGAAAAAGCGACTTAAATGTTTCCCGTCCATGATAAGACAGTTAACAGATATATATCCATCACTACCATTATTGTCTACATCCTTATTTAGTTCTTTAGGTAACATTAAATCACATTAATGGTTCAAATTCAGGCTTTTAAATGTAATAATAATTCAATGGACTGTTTGAACCTGCAGCCTGTCCCACCACAAATGGACATATTTTGACCCAGTCTTGTAATATCTTGTGGTACCTAATTGTACTTTATAGTTTATGTTACTGCTCTGGAACTCAATAATACAAATGATGGTGATGCCTATTTTCTACATTCTTATTCCTAATATTATTATTATCTGTTATCTTTAATTTTGATTGATGTGTCTGTATACTTGTTTATGCACTGTAAGGAAAGGGCTTTCATAGGCTCTGCCTGTTGCCCAATTCCTATTGTCAATACCACCAAGACAATAAAATATTCTGAAATCAAAAATAATAATTTTGGTTTCGCAGAATGGTCTGCTGACAATCTTCAGAAAAAAAAACAAATAAAAACATGTCTATATTGATTTGATTTTGTATGTCAGTTCGTCAGGTGACATGAGAGGTTGGAATTAGAGCAAAAATGTTGATATAATAAGAAATTTAGCAACAGAAAACCTAAAAAGAACTAAATGAAGACAAACCCTACGTACTAGGCCAATGAAATGATACCGTTTCTCTAATTAACTAAAATATCTTTCTGACTTAACTTAACGTAAATGATAAAATATGGTATATTACTGCTTGTCAGAATTAAAATTTACTCAAAGGTTGCTGACTATAGAAATAGGATTTAAGAACTTAAGATAATTATGCCGATCGATATCAGTAATAATCAATTCAGTGTTCCTTACTCTTTGGTGGATTTTCTTTGTTGCTGTGCCTCCCCGAGTGGTTCTTGTGAAACGTCTGCCACCGTTTCCGTTTCATGATTCTCTCCAAAAACTTCGTCACTCAGATCATGCGATGATGCATCCGAGTCTTCCGAATCCTCGTCTTCATCTCTGGTATAGGCTGGGTTTACGTGACCATTCGACATACCTGACAACGGGACGGAATCGTTGTCAGGAACCTGTGTGGATATCCGGGGAAAAAAGCTCCCGGTAGGCTTTAGCTGGGAATATAAAAAAGTATACAGGATTAATGTAATGTGTTACATTCACTCAGTAAAATGTGTATTCATCCCGCTCGTCAACCTTCTGGTTTGGAAGAGCAATACAAAGAAAAGAAGCTCTGCGTCAAGAAGTGGACGTCTTTTTTTCTCGCTTTTTAAAATCTTACTCTTTGATTGACTGATTTATTCTTCCTTCCTTTCATTTTTTGGGAGGGGGAGGGAGGGACTGTTCTCGTCTTGTTGTGAGCCGCGTCTCCTTTGGTTAGCATGATGACCTTAATATTGTTGATTGTTGATGTACTATGAGCCGTGCTCATTCAGTATGATTAGGGGTTCCTGCTCGAGGTATATCAGCCACCAACAGGTATTTTAGTTTAGACCGTAAGCTTTCTAGAACAGTCCTAGATGATGCAGTTAAATTTATTGTATGACATTATTAAATCTAATGCTAAATTTGTATCTAAAACCCGCTTTTCACTTCGTATAGGGTATAACCTTTATAAATGAATAAGTGTGCTATCGTTCTGTTTTCTCTATAAAAAAATTGCACTAAACATCACATTTAAGAAAACTATTAATAAACAAAGAAGGTACTCACTAACCACATGAATTAGGTAACGAAGCCAACATGAAATGAAAATATAGCGTAGGGTATACAATTTTTTATCTAGGTAAACGATATCTCCCTCAATATCCGTACTAGCTATAGGCTAAAATGAGGTTCGACTATATGTCGGAATGTTATATCAGTTTATATACTAAATATTAAAGATCGAAAGTACCCGGCCTTTATCTATATCCTGGTCTGATTTATGATAATGACGATATGGATTTTATTACTATTTACCTACTTGAGAATATATGACATTAGGGAATATCTTGCGGGTGGGTGGGTGGACAGATAACGGACACCAACTTCAGCGATGTCCATGAGTGATGTCCTGTATCATGTTTTTAAAAGTGTACTTCAATAAGGTTTTCACTTATCACCATATTATACAAAATCACGACCACAAACATTCAAATGAATAATTTTTTTTGTTCTGTGACCTTCTTATCCAAGGAAATTTATTTTCAGCTTTATTTATAAAGCATCAGTACCTGTTATCTAAAACAAACACCGACACTCCTTATAGCTTTGTACAGTTTTCAAGGGTGAAATCATTACTTTGGCTTTTATTATTATATAAATTCCACGGTTTTCCTTTCTAACGAGATATCTGCTTGCTTAACACAATAATAGTACATGTTACACTATTTCGTGACTATAAGAGTAGACTTCTATAGAGAGGTTTCATCCCATATATCCTAATCCAGTGATAAAATTATGTTCTTTTCAGCACAGACATATATATATCTTGTATGCCAAAGGTGAACAAAGATAAAAGTGGTGTCATAATAGATATTGTATTAGAGTTAACCCATCACATCAAAGGAAGGGAAGTACCAATCTTTCAGCGTAGTCATTGTCGCAACCTGTCGAGAAATTCTCAGCAGGATGCAATGCTTAAGGGCTTCGCGATGTCAGCATGACTGGTATTGAAGAATGATTTATCCTAGCTGTTGTCATGTTGTCTAGTCATCCCTTGAAATAGTGCTTTCCACTATCCTTGCTGTGTCAAAAGCATCACAAGTTCACTTTACAAATCATTATTAAGTATTCTCACTTATCTTTATTTATCTATTTATTTGAAATTATCAACTCATTATATATCTATCTTGCTCATGTCGATTCTGATTATTATCTTAGCCTTTCCAAATTCGTTTTTTTTTTTGTCAGTTGGTCGATGACGGATTCTTGAGAAACGAAATGTCTGCGGTAAAATTTGTTATATTGGCATATGATATAGGCTACTAATTAATTAGCAATATGTTTCTATATATTATTGAAACTCTCCATACTTTCCTTTAAAAAAATATTTATTTTCAATATGATATTATGAACTCATTTCATATTTAGGTTTCCCATGTCGATTCTGATTGTCCTGGCCTTTTATATAT
This sequence comes from Ylistrum balloti, assembly GCF_031769215.1. Lineage (NCBI taxonomy): Eukaryota > Metazoa > Mollusca > Bivalvia > Pectinida > Pectinidae > Ylistrum > Ylistrum balloti. Next base: position 677,938 of record NW_026781861.1, on the reverse strand, counting down.
TTATTTGTCAGTTGCATTAATTGCGAGTCCTTGAAATATGAAATATCTTTGATACAAAATCATTCGCAATATCCATCTGAGTCTGTGCATTGTTAAAGTTTGCCAATCTTTTTAGATTGGATGAGATTAACACGAAAACCACCAAAAAGGAATAGAAAAATAACAGAGAGGTTACGGGAAAACTGGAGACAAGGGGTGGAGGGAGTGGGGGTGGGGGAGGGGGTTAAAAGACCATTAGCGGTGACTACTACCTGGTATCTCGAGGATTCTACAAAATACACACAAGCTAAAAGCATATTTTCTTATAAAAGTAAAACAATTTTGATGTTTAATAGTACTTTATAAGTAAAAACATAACATCATGCTCGATTGTACGTAGGTCATGTTAACATCTCTTTCCATGGACCTCGGATTCTTCAAAGTCAAGTTTTTTACAAAGTGAAGTTCTGTATAAACAGGAATAAATGAAGCTGTTGACGTTACATTTTTTCTATTTCATCAATCTCTAAAACATGGAAATCGTAAACAATAAATTAGTCTATACTGAAGAAAAATGCTCAATATTTAAGTAGATATTACCAGATATAAAGTATTGAAACAGTGTTTTTTTCAGTCAGCTGAAGATGAAACAAGAATCTCAAAGGATTACAATTATCAAGAGAAGAGTAGGCGTGGCTAAATAGGCGTGGCTTAAACCTGTACAGAAGGCACACAAATGAATAGAATAATTTCAATAGAAATATAGAATTAGATACATTATTGCCATGTAATGAAATAAACTGGCATCATACACTGGTTTCGTCCCTGTCGGACTCGTAAGTGGTGTTAATAGGTGACTGAAGGAGAGCAAAATTAACCATATGTGTGCAATCCCCGAAGACTTACTTTCATTTATAGTGTCAACAACCTGCAATCTCATGGATTGTACAAGGAGTCATTAGGTCATTTGGATATAAATTTCGAAAGTAGAGCCAAATAATGAAGTAACAACTGCATCGTACAGTGTTTTCGTCCTGATAGGCTGAAATCTCAAAACATTAATTAAAAAACCTGGCAGCTCAGAGGGCGGAATTACAGTAACGTTCTCAAACATTCTTAATTGGTCGTTGCATACATCATTCATAATAAATATTACGTTATCAAATATAATTGTTATCGATGTACGAGTCTGAATGAACTAAGAGATGGAATACAATTTACAGGAATCCTTTGAAACTGATGTCTAAAATTTGTGCCTACCACCTGCGAATGTTTACCTCATACAAGAGACACAGCGGGAAGACACACAAGTAAATTTATACACAAAAGTCAAGATGTGTGGAACGTGCTTTGGTTCTAAATCAGGATGCCTTTGTACTAAATCTTGACTTTTGGAAAACGATTGGGTCCTAAACCAGGATTTTGGGAACGTGCTTTAATCCTAAAATCGATGTAGTATGATTCTAAATTTCGATGTGTGTAGCGTGTTTTGACTTTAAACCGTGTGTGAAAGATTTAAAGCTACAAAATAAATTTTGTATGATAGGTTTAGTGTTATGTAATCAGAAGGAAAACTTTCTTGAAATCACATATGAAATCCTCATTAATCATCTTTACATACTACCATAATAGTGTACTCAGGCTTTAATTATCCCATATAAGCATGTTTTCAATAGTTATCATCCTTCCTTATTGCAGTAAGATGTGTAAGATTCAGGATACTCAAACGTTAATCACTTGATAACCCTCTTACGCATTTTATTGCAAAGTCACAGTGATATATTTCCCATATCTTATAAATTCATAAATCAATCCCGCAAAGTTTGATAACATTATGAGTGAATTGTATACGGCGAGTCTATTGCAAATGAGCTAGGTCGTCGAGAAAAATTCTTCACGTTATCGGCAAGAATACCACTGTAGACTAGGAAGTGACACGGGGACGCATACAACTAATTTGCAATAATTATAGAATATACATGCTGGTGCACTTCCTGAAAGGATAACAGTAAGGTTACACTGAGAAGTGTTTTAGTCACGTTGACATTTCTGACAGTAGCGAATTATCTGACACTTAGAAACTTTTGTGAGAGGATTGGCCTGCATTTTAAGACATTTACATTTAGTTAACGATTTTTTTATCTTTTTTTTCTCTGTTCTGATATCGTGTACAGGCTATATTGATCTGATAAATCAATACATATAACGGCGTAAAAATACTCTTCAGGTAGTTTTATATGCAATATGCAATATTTAAATCTAACATTTTTTCTGAACGTTTAAGAATGAGAACGAATTATCAAATGTAAAAACAGTTTCAAATAATATGATAGTCATTACAGCAATTTAACATGTAAGTTATCAGGATCGTCAAAAAATCACAATTTATTGCATCTTTTATTTCAATTTAGGATTAGATAGAGCAGAGTAAAAAGAATAAAAGAAAAAAATGTATCATTCAATTACTTTGTCTTTACAGGACTCTTTAGTGATGATAATGGCCCAAATTTTGAAGCCAACAAAGCAATGGAGAAAATTTAAGGTGATCGAAACAATGTCACAATTTAGATGGGGAGGTGCAAAGGCATTTTAAATTTCAATGGTTAATGTCTGGCAACACTACTGTACAGATATGAACACTTTATATTGTTACGTAATAAACAAAGGGATCAGTAATATATAGCGTTATCATACTTCGAATTGTCATGGGAAACATCTCCTTCATATCATGACAAGCAATTTAAGATCATAGGGCGAATATCATGGCGAACCGAAGTGTTTTACAGCAAATGTTCTTTTATCAAAATCCACACTGACAAATTATACCGACATATTGAAAGTTGCATTGTTAACAGTTCCGAGTAATATGCACAATTTTTAACGTCTCTTTATGTTAAATATGTTAAATACATTTTATACCAGGTAAAACTACGACGAAACCGCTTTATCGTAAGCAAGGACATTTTAGCCACCAAGCAAAATTCTGCTGATATCATTCTTGTAAAATGGTGATATAATGTCCTGTTAAGTGATTGGAGCTAACAAGAACCGTTTCCTTTCAAACAACTCTTTAAAACATTGCTACGAATATTTGTATTAATATCTCAATGTTGCATTTGATTACTGTATGATATAATAGCCCCATGCTATTTTCGCCCTCTGAGGTTATGTAAGTGTTAAAAATTCACAACCCATCTTATATTTGCCCGTCTTGTTCCTAGACATTAAACACAAGAGAAAACTTCCTTATACACAATTATGCATATTTTTACATATATAGTAAAATATAACAGACATGACAATCTATTTACCTAAACCAGCAAAGAGTGTTTTGTCTTTCTTGTGGACAGTGATATGTCTACACATTTGAAACTGAATGATACGAAATTGTATGCATTTGGTTAAATACATTCTTTTCGAGTTTGCTAATCTGTACTGTAAGTTTTATTCTGTTTTTTCACAGTTTTCACTAACCATTCTGTTTTGAAAATGACAAAATTTAATTTGATTTTGATATTGGAGATAATGTGCATTATCCTCTACATTAAAAAACTACACCTGTTTAAAATTAACCCTTTAGACCCTTAGAGTGAATGACAAGTCCTGAAAGACCAAAGCTACACTTCTTCGAAATTAACCCTTTTGACCTCTAGAATGACAAGTCCAGGAAGGAAAAAACTGCTGTATAATGCAGTGTAATGAATGATTTTACGACAGTACAAACAATTTGTACTGTGGGTGTTGATCATATGTGTATCATTTAAACTGACTTTATGTTAACTGACTGACACATACATACCCTTACAGATTTTTTCGTCCTCCTCTTCATTGTATAAATCTTATGTTAAATCCTTACCCACTGAGATCTTGACCTTTTTACATTTACCCGACCAGACATCTCAAAATAACAACGTAGACGACTCAAACTAGTTCTAGTACTTATCGTTATATTGCTGGTAATTTTTATGACTTTGGGTGTACCACGACAGTCATACTGATTTATAGACTTGAGATCACTAAATATCAAGTGCTATGGCGATTAGGACGTGCTATTTTAGAAACACAGAATAACGTCTGTATACTCGTTTTCCTTTAAGTCAACATTCTGTTATCGTGTAAATGAAAAATAAGAGCCTCTCAGACAACAATACCTAAAGTGTATAACATTAAACTTTAACGTTCGTATCTGTTGTTTTCCTATTACTGTTTTCATTATAGAACGTTTTTAAAAATTGGTTTTGTTGAATCGATTCCCCATTTTCATGGTATCTTGTTAATATCTTATTGACAATATCAATTAGTGCTAACACCTATAACCCTATTACCATACCTTAAAGTATCATTAATCCTATTTTCCCCTTTGTTTTGTTTTTTCTTTTCTCTTGGTTTTTCAGTTTGCTTAGTGTTATGTGAACTTGTTAAGATATACTTACCAATGTTAATGTTCCTCACAATGAACGATGCAATTAAGTCCTACTGTAATTTCCCCACAGCTGCGGTTTATACGATAACCTAGGGATTTATCACACAAAGATGTGTCGAGGTATTGTATAAAACCCCGACCGGGTGAGCAGTTCAAATCAGTAAGCCGTTACGTATGTCACATGTCTTTAAACGATAATAAAGAGGATTTACGATGGTCGATATTAAATAAATGACACTTTTAATGACTGTGTGGGAAGATAAAAAGGCCGGTCATTTATATATTGATGGACATAGCTTTATCTTAAATATATCTTCTATTTTAAACTCCTGATTTCTACAATGAAACATTGAAGATGTTTTAAAAATATGCACATTCGTTTCAGACATAGAAAAATCACATAGAAATACTGTAGAATGTAAATCTCATACACAAGGTAACGATAAAGATTATATAGATATTGTATAGAAGATTCTAGAGCAGTCAGTTATTATATTGCAAATAAAAACACATGTTTCAAAAACAAAAGAAAGAAAAGAACGTTAAATATTAACATGTTCTTCAGATTCCAATCATATTCTAGTTACTTTTTAGTGGGTCACTTATATGATATTGAGCTGTCGCACAGCAACTGCCACTAATCCAATAAACGGGTTATTCATTACATGCAACAAACCCCCCCCCCCCATCCCCCCCCCCCCCCCCCCCCCCCAAAAAAAAAAAAAAAAAAATCCTGGAACGCGATGAATAACTAGCAGAATAAGAACAAATGAAAGATACACAAGAGGATTTCCACAAAATGCAAATAGAATTAAACTAGTTGTTCCGAAAGAGTTAGCGTTTTCTGCTTCACTGGCACTATTCGTCTCGTAAATTTTGATCAATTCATGTTAGTAATGTTAAGTTCAAAATACGAACACATGTTATAGCGTGATTTGAATAGTATATTATCCTTTAATATGATTTTATATCAAGTTTGTGTGATTCTACAGATTTTTTTAAAATGTTATAATACCGGTTATAATTAGATGTAGAAAATATTTTATCATTTAAATCTATATTTCATTTTGATGGCAAAGAGTTTATATAGAATGAAACATTTACCGTCTATGCGATACAGTATATCCAGTGATGGGAACAGCTGAAATATGACATGTCCGACAAGATTATTCTGACGCCACAATACAGTCAAAACCAACGTTTATTATCATTACAATGACATTGTCGTACTGTTATGATGGAACAGCAGCAGACAATTGTTAATCATATTTTTATATATGTCAACAGGTTAGTCACATTAATTAATTATGTGGCTCCCTGACATATTATACAGATAATTATATTCATAAACATTTCAGAAATTCGCCTATGTTGTGAATCACTATGTGATGGAATAGTGATTATTAATATATATCTGGATTAGAGCTTTAGACCCATTGATCATGCTTGCTTTGATTCTACTTTTATTAAGGTACTCCATTCAACTGAAAGATCAAATTAAAGTGAGTCGGTGGCAAGGCCAGTTAACAGATATCAGATCCAATATATTACAGAAGCCTATCAAATTATACTTAAACATTGATATAGCCAATCGTAAAACCGAGCACACATCAAACGTTACTTAGCTGCGTCAAACAGTATAACTGACGTCGAAAGTAAGGTTTATCACACAAACCATCCAAGGTATTAACGGCGCCAGTGTTATATATCTCACGATGTTGTTAGTACAACCAGGATTTTGTTCAACAACGGCAATAACATTCAGTAAAAAGAACTTTAGTTTCAAATCCAAATATATCAGTAAACGTGACAACGATATCCTTTATCAAGAATTCAGTGATTACCTTAACGTTTCGTAATATTGCGTCCTAGTATCCAAGCTATATAAAGGGAGTAAGATTTCCCAGTACAAGTCTTGAAATGGTGATGATATTGTTGTTGGTATTTTTGACGTGGCTGTTGTTGTTGGTGGTGGTGTTTTAGACGTGGCTGTTGTTGCTGTTTGTGGTGGTGTTTTAGACGTGGCTGTTGTTGGTGGTGGTGGTGATGGTGGTGGTGGTGTTGCTGTTGCTGTCACATAAATCAATTGTATTAATACATATATCGTAACACTAATAGTGTTAATTAGTACTAATAGATATTAAGGGACTACAGTTTTAAGCGCTCAATTTAACATCATTTATACAGAGGAATATATATGTATATATAAATACAAGAATGATTTATCTTGCACTATGTATAAGTTTGTGTTAACAAAGGACGTATGGTATATTTTCTAGTATCTAGTGAATTTGTTAGAAATGTGTGTTTCCATGGCGAGGACTGGTATAGAATATGTACTGCCTAATTTCCGTTAAGGTTATATCTATTTGATAAAATATTTGTTCGCGGTCCTACATAAGTAACCAGTGCGGTTAAATGAAGGTCTAAGCAATGACCCCGTTTACCCCCAACATATATCTTAAGATTCTTCCTGCTGTGTCAGTGACACGTGATGAACTTTATCATTAAACAAATAGCTGCCAATGATTGCACAGAGAAAACATTATTCTTGTCTCTACGTTATATAAAAATGTAATTTTCGTATCGATAAGACTGTCACTAATGTATCATCATATCTTACTTGTTTTGTATTTCAAGTTTTGACAACAACGTTCTGCTACCGAAAGACTCGCGAGTTTGTTTTTTACTCCGATATATATATACATGAAGAAAACTTTGTATCTAGTAGTATATTCAGTATACGATAGCACACACAACTTGCACCAACTTGAATGCATCTCAACACATACAAATACATCTGTACATTGATAAGATTTATCAATGAATGACATGCATAATCTGACCTTTCTTACTCACAAGGTTATATGCAAAAATAAGATTACAGTTATACATGTGAAGACTTAACGGACTGTGTTAAATATTCCTTCAATCAGAGTTTTAACACAGAGGGGTACAATCCGATTCCTTCAATCAGAGTTTTAACACAGAGGAGTACAATCCGATTCCTTCAATCAGACTTTTAACACAGAGGAGTACAATCCGATTCCTTCAATCAGAGTTTTAACACAGAGGGGTACAATCCGATTCCTTCAATCAGAGTTTTAACACAGAGGGGTACAATCAGATTACTTCAATCCGATTCCTTCCTTCAATCAGAGTTTTAACACAGAGGGGTACAAAACACAGAGGGGTTCAATGCCTTCAATGTTTTTAACACAGAGGGGTACAATCCGATTCCTTCAATCAGCAACACAGGGGGTACAATAGATTCCTTCATTTTAACACAGAGGGGTACAAAAATTCTGCACTGTTTTTAAACTCTACGAATCGCAACGGATAGCTGATTTTATGTAGAAACATGTATTATATAAATTATACCTACGCTATACAAGTCCAATCTCTAGCTAGATTCTTACTGAAATCAACATCAATGTACAACGATAGAAACAATATATATACCGTAATGTCTAGACAAAGGCAATATATGTTAGATATTATCTTTCCAACAAAAAGACTTAAGTGCACGTCTGACCTACCGAATTCAGAACATGCGAACATTTATCACAATCAGTTGTTGATTTTTCTTACTTTAGGTGGATTGTTTACCTGATAAATGTTTGACATGTTGCTGGTGACGACTCGCAATTACTGGAAAATTAATCAAACACAACGACGTTGTCTTCTCGTCAAAAGGTACACGTAATATGGGTAAAAATTTAAGAACAGCTACGTAGCTATTCATACACACTTGTAAAAACTTCAGAGCTCGTCGTTTATCTCTTTTTATCTGATAAAAATATTATTCATGACATTTTATATTGATTAAACGCTGCATCCTTGCGCCAATGATAAACACTTTAATATTTGTCAGCTTTTGTCGTCTGACGTTTGGTAAGTATGGTTAAAGATCGTATGCCTATTTTACAGATTAACACTAACCGATATTAGTTCATATCCAAAAAATAATCATGATTTTCTACTTTTCGCGGGTAGCAAAAGTTCTGAATAACCCTGTAACACCGCAATTTTAAAGTAAATCGCTACCAACATAACACTATAGTTTTAAAAAAGAATTCGAAACGACTAAGTGCTAATTCATAATTATGTGGGAAGTCCTGCCCTCTGACGCATGCGTAAAGGCCTGTAAATAAATTTGCCGTTTTCCAACATGGCAGAAAACGTGCGAGGGAAGCGGGGAAGAAAACGTGTTTTGACGGACTCTGATCAATACATACGTTAGATGATTTCCATACAGGATATATAGAGTATTGATTGCATTTATCTCTTTACAAGCGATGTGACATGGACGTACTACTCACCTCTTCCTCCATTTTTGTTTTGGTTCTGACCGCGTCTGAACGTATCACGTGACTTTTCCTCATCAATATTCATATCCTGGTGTTGATTAATGAAACTAATTCCGGCACCGACATCTCCGGTACCATTTCAATTTCAAGTTTGAAACTATATAGAAGTCTTTATTTATATATTACATATTATTAGTATACCAGGCGTTGATGCTAGGTTACGTCTTCACAAATAGACAGATGACAGGTAAATATAATTGATGACAAATGGCCTACTTTTTTTTGACAAAACATTGAACAGAATTAAAATTAGTGGTTTCTTTTTATCAAGCAGTCTAATGTAAATACAAAATTTGAAGACAAATATATATTCTTGTAATCTTGATTTTCACAAGTATCAATTTCGTGGAGAAAAGATAATTCTGTGGTACTAAATTCTCAAGCCGACTCTAAACTTCATGGTATGTTTAAATCATACTAAATTTTCTGAATAGTGCAATGAGATTTATATTCGAGTAAAAATTAGGAGACAATAATGTTATTGAGATTACCTTGATTATCAAAAAAAAATTTAAAAAGTTCAATGGATTTTTTGTAAAAAAAAAAAAAAAATAAATAAATAAAATAAAAGATTATAATAAAAAAAACAGAAAACACAAACAATATTAAAAAAAAACAAAAAACAAAAAAACTTGCGAATATGAAACACAACACAATGACACAATTGAAAAAAAATAGTACTGAAAATACTACCTGGATTAAATAGGGCCATATACTACTGTCCATTTAAGAGTTTAAAAATGCCCGAAGTAGGTTAAGGTTTACCTTATATTTGATAATTTCACGCCCTGCTCATAAACGTCTGGGAAAAGACAAAGTATCTCTCGAATTTAGCACGAACTGCACTAATCACATGAGAAGTGGATTTAGCACTTTAGTCTCCTAAGTATGTACATAACTTCCTACTTCTCAATGCATGCTTACAAATCTGTATCGTAACCTGGCACAAAATATCACGTTTTCTTTGTTATTAAGTACCATTTTATCAGCTGCTGATTTCGACGCCTTATTCAATCACAATATACTTTCCCATGACCAAAACTTTTCAAGGTAAATAAATTGATAATTACTTATCACCAAACGATTTTAACGCCAGAATTCTCAATTGCGATACCTAGGTTTATATTTTGTTTGTTTTAGCCTTGTGTCCTAAATAGCAATTTGGCATAATTGTATATACCGTTTCCTAACGAAAACAGAAATAAAGATTTCTCAACTTTATATCATTTGAAAAATCGGCAATGATTATTTTTTTGTGAAAAAGGAAAAGTTTATAAAAGTGTTCGGTGCATTGCACGATTCACAGGTAGCACTATTTCTACCTGTAAACAACCGAGGGAGTTAAAATATCTAGAGTTATTTCCCTTCTAAAAATCAAGGATTCTCATTGGTCGATCCTTTGTGACGTCAATTCCGCCACCAGACAAAGATTCATTAATAGTGTTTATGAACAACGCGTACATTAAATTGGCTGTATTTGATTACATAAACATGTCCAGCATCATAAAACAACTAAGACGTAATGCTTGTTATTATACCATAACAGTTTGAGCCTCAAAGTAGTTAAGATAATGGCTAGTAATGATAATTCGGGTGATGAATCGTATGCAGGTTTGGCCGACGCCGGCAAAATTACAGACATACAGTATTTTGCTGAATGGAAGGCGAATTTAGCTTATTGTAACTTCAATTTAATGTAACTGAAGACATTCTAAATAAATTTGTTCGTTTTGCGATTTTTTTGTCTTGTACTCACTTCAGGGAATGGGAATCGCCTCTTCACTTCTTTTAGATTTTGTTTGTAAATGAAATATCGACTTAATCAAAACAAAAAATGTTTATTACATGCAATATTCATCACATTGTTCTTCGCTGTTAGTCTCAAAGACGCCGACCTATCGCCAGGACACTGTCGGTCGGAGGGGGTTGGTGGTAGTAACAGGACACTAATTAGTTAACTGGACTGTGTTATTCACCTGGATAAGACAGCAAGGCAACTTGATTTACATAAATTACATAAAGAATGAACTCTTGGCTAACATTGTGATTTTCATACATCTGCTTACTGGGAAATACTGTGTTACATATATATATTGTCATTTCAGCTTACGGTTTGCTTTCATCATGCATTCCCTTATGTATCTAACTCATTGTGTGCCTGTCAGTAAATGCATAGTGTAAAGCTGTTTGGATTTTCTTCTGTAATTTACCATGATTGGATATTTTGTTCGTGTTTTGTTCATAAATTGTTTTACAGGTAAGCTCGTAAATGAGCTCTATATAGCTAACGTATTTTATATGTAAATGAAAGATTTTCAAAACATAAATCTTATATCTTGTACTCTCCGTGCACACAACTGCTCCATTCCACGCAGGAAATACAGAACGATAGTCCCGCTCGAAAACAAAGAAAAACACAGAGCAGGACATTATCTTCTGGGAAAGTGTACAAATTATACAGTGATGCATACACACATACTGTACAGCATCATCAACTTCCATATGTAGGACAATAAACGTGCACGTGTCCACAATCATGTAATGGTCAAGTGGTTAACCGAATACAGTCCGGCTACAACCGTACCCAGAAGATCCAGGATACTACCTAGCTGATGCTTATGTCAAAATATAGATATCTACAGATTAGTATTGCGAATGGTCATTAATATATTGGAATTTCTCGAAGAACTAGTCAAATGTAGATTATTTGAATTATTTTCAACAAATATTATGGAAACAAGTCTAATCCCTTAGTTACATATCAATAGTCATAATGTAATTAAAAAAAGAACAAGAAAAATACCAAGTTAACAGAACCATGAACTCAAAATCAAAAGCAATGATTTACACCACGTGAATTTTAGTCAATCCACGTAAGTAATGTCACGTTCTCAGTTTGAACAACGTGTACAACAATCGAATCAATGGACAAACAAGCACGCAACATATCTCAAAAGAAATATGATACTTCTCAATGTATTTATTAGCATTCATCATTTCAATTTCTTCAAATTATGTTTGACGTTAAAAACTGAAATAATGAAATATGGCGTATGTGAGTTTAGCATTTATCCGCAAATAGAGATTATTTGTGCGTTTGTTTAGATATTTTTTTCTGTTTTTTTTTACACCTAGCATTGCTGACGAGTCCTAGAAGGATGCACGGCATGAACAATTGTTTTCTATAACCTCAATATGCCAATAAATTCAAATCGAACCATATTCTATATCAATCTGGGGATATCTTTTGTAAAATCTTATTTACTTTATGTCAAAATCGTCTAAATGTTTATTTCTGCAATATCTACAAATAAATTAGAAGCTAGAAAAGTCTGGCGCCAAATTCATAATTGTCTTCATTGTGAAAAATACTGCCTGATAAAATCGGCATAATTGATGTTATCAACAGCAATATTCTTTTGTAATGTGATTTATTTACAACGAAAAGTCACGCTGTCAGATCAGATGTAAAGGGAATTTAATAAAAAAACAAACTGTTTTGGAGTTGATTCAAAATTTCAAACATTCTTACACGCACATAGAACTAATGATATGCTGACTAATATCATTAAGAGGGCTGTACAGTCACATTCTTAACATAAAACTGTTGACAGTAAACGCTCCTAAAAGTAACGCCGTGACTTTCCACTATGATTTACATCAAGACTCGCAAGTCCTAAACACTACAAGCGATAAAAAATGTGATTTTTTTAAAAGTCGGTCTTTAAATAGATAAAATCTAGATAAAAACAAACGTTTACTAGCCAGTAACACTTTAACAGTCATTAGACTTAATCAAACCCAATGATACATTATTTCTAGAGCATCCTGGCAACAGAGCATTTCATCTGTAGTCGAACAGAATTATACTGCTTGGGGATGAGATTTTTCAGTTCTATCTTAATTTAACTTAGAAGCATCCACATTTTTTGGAACTGTACACATCTATAGCTATATTAGTGGTTTTACAAACTTCGCATTTCGTTGGCACATGATTTCATGGAAAAACATAATCTGTATTAATTTCCATCTGTTTATCGTTTCATGGAAATTTTAATTCGTAGAAAACCACGAATTCATCGAAAATAAAAAAAAACATACGAAGATTGATGATTTCACAAAATGATTTATGGACGGCGAATATCATGTTTGTTGCTTGAAATATCAATATCGTTTTTATGTTCCTTTTTGATACCTGATATTTGGAATATAGGAAACGTAACAAGAATTCTCCGTAATGAAGTTGGTCATTGTTTGACATGTTCACGTAACATACACGTGTTCGCCTGCCTATCACATGAATCAGGAAGTTTAAGTTAGATAAAGGTACAAATGATGTAATAGACACTATTGATTTTGTGTCCAGTAGTATCGACTGCACTGTGAAATATGGCCTAACTGTTACCTATCGATAGCCATGAGACAGAGTGAGAAACGTTGCCCTAAAACATTTTTTTAAATTTTTGCTCTGAAATCGATTTTCAACGTGGTGACGAAGGAATTTGAGCAGAATATCAAACTATTGAACTGCAAACCCTGATAAGCCTTTTGCGATTTAAAGAAATAGTCTGCACGTGATAATATCAGTTTCACTCACAGCAATAAAGATTTTTTGTCAAGATTTTTCATAATATAACGGCAAAGTCATTATGTGATAATTCTTATATTTTTATTAAAGAAAATTTTCTCATTCACAGTAGTATATATATCCTGACTTGACGGAAATTATTCTTTCCCTTTTAAAAAAATACGGATTGTAAGTTAATAAAAACAGGGATATGACAGATATTTTTTAAACGTGTCCCCAAATTTAGTATCCTCAAGCTGAGATCCCACAACATTTAACTTTGATTACTTTTATCAGGCAATCGCTGGGAATCACAATGCATTGAACGAAACGACCACTTGGAACACAACAAACAACAGGTAGTTCTGATGATTTATACAAAACATCTAAATACCCTAACACGCTTAACAAGGCCAAGCAGTGTATATATGTTTGCCCTGGAACAGTAAATTATTCTCTTTATACACGGAGTCGTCAGCAGAGCAGTGCTCCGAAATAGTCCTAAGTCTTTGGTCTATCGTTCATCAGGATTTTCTTAAAAAAAATAAAACTAGATTTGTAGGAGCAAAACGACCCCCATCGGCAGCCTTGTAGAAGTTTGTAAGTGGTTTTGAAATTGTGAAAAAGTTAACACATGACTCAGGAAATATTTGTTTTCTAATTTGATTGACAAGGTTCTCTGAGTTGTGATCGTGCAGGTTTTGTGAAATTCTTTAATTAAAGTTAATAAAAATTATAACCGTAACATACTGGAAAATAAAAATGGGAAATGACAAAAATATCTATGATAAAGTGACCACAACCACATGAGAACACTCATATACGTGTGACCATTGTAGAGTACTGACCGGAAATGACAGTATGACGAGAATTTAGGCGAATTATATTGCAACATGCCCCTATCATGAAATAGCAACGGCGGGAAAGGGGGAGATAAATTAACATAAATAGCATTACATTCTTTGTAATTATACATATATTTAAAATAAATTGAAAATAAAGGGGGAAATCGACGCAACGATAGAATAGCGAGAACAAGAAAGGTTCGGGAAATATTGCAATAATACAGGTAATTTCAGAAGGGGGTATGTTTATTCTGATTAATCAACCTACCATATATGGTCAATTCAAATAAGTTAATGTCTTGTTCTCAAATGAGATCTATGTTAACAATATTTAAACCGCAAAACCTATTTGCGAATTTTATTTCGGACACATTATACCACACAATATTAGCAGTAGAGTTTGTGTTTTAAAAAATTGTCAAAACATAATTAATATGTTTCTTTCTTAATATTGTTATTGCAAAATGTACCGATATATTTACTGTACAATATTTGATCTATACAGAAATATCTCCTTATGAATTTGTTTTAAGTCGGGTCAAATATATTTTTCTGGTTCTCTTCTGAATTCCATACGCCGGTCTCCAATCAGAAATATTACAATATTAGCAGCATGGAATAGATGCATGTGGTATTTGAATAATCTGTTAAGTTCTGTCGTATCTTATACTAGATTTGTGAAGGAAGGCAATAAGGTCTTGTATGGCAATCCAAATTCCTATATCATCTTAAGTTCTCACAACCTCTGAAATCCAGAGTCCCACTGTCTCTATGGCGAAACTATCAACATTGGAACGCATGTTATCAATGGCCTGTTATACAACATAGGTAGGTAGCATACATCGATACAGAGCACCAATATAAAATGTCTAAGTATTTTTCGTGGCCAAATCTTGTATCATTTTATGGGCGAGCATATATTTCCAAGTAAGGTCGTAGCTACAGGCAATAAGAAGCTGATTTCAATGACAATTATTTTGTGTGGTCACCCGACATATTTAAAGAACCGCAGGACTAATAATGGACAGGATACAGATTATATCATGAAACTTTGATCAAGACAGAAAAAAACAGAATATACAAAACATATAGAATGCTTCTCCAGTTCAACTATGAGTGTGAGACAATATGTTACGGAAAAGTTAATATACTGTTCACGTAGATGGCACTCATGAATTATATATAAATACAAAAACGGCGTGTTGTTGCAAAATGTTGAAAGCTAACATTGTACCACGGAAGAAACGTTTTTTTAATTTCTCATTTAACCACCAAAAAATGCTTCTGTGTGAACTTCTGGGATCGGCGTCGACGGCGGCGTTCGTGTCGGGGCGTTCGCGTTAATTTCTAGAACTATTGAGCGGCTACTGTTTTTTTTTTTTTTTTTTCTTTTTCATAACTGCCGAGAGGAACGTAACCTTATATTTCGTCGCGACGTCGGCGTCGGCGTCTGCGCGTTTAGGTGCCCATATTAGTCTATCGTGTTACGTTTAGAATACAGTAAAAATCAATATAAGTATCTAATTTAACGATTTTATTAAAAACATGAAAAGAGTGAGAGAAAAAAAAAACAAACAATTGATAAATAGATAAAATCAAAAACAAAAACTTTCGAAAATGACATTTACCTGGAAACTTCCCTGTATTTATTCTCAAATTTTAAGAAAAAAAAAGCGCAAACGTGTTTGTATCACTTGCATATATGTAGTGTTTATAGTTTAAAGGTTTCATATGTTTTTTATCGGACTCATTAAGCGTGTATTGATCATCGCAATATTGGGACCAACTATTGATTTTAAACTCAGTTTTACAGATTTCAAATCTCTTAAATGACGACTTTTGATATCAAAGTGGCAGGATATTTAGAGCATTTACATAAAAAAATAAACCACATTTTATCTCGCATCTGGAACTGTCATTGTCCAAATTGAGCAAGACAAACGTTGCTCGCCAACTTTTGAAAAGAATGATATAGGCAAGACTTGTGGTATTCCTGTAAATGTGCTATACGTGTATTTACAACTAAATATATTTATTTAACTATGCGATATTTTGATTTGAAAAACCCGCCACTTGCGTCTTTCGCAACACCTGACAAAATGAAGTTCAAAGTCACTTGCAATGTGTTGAAGGCAGCATATCATTTTTTGTAACAATTGAGCTGATTCACATCAAAAGCAAGTTTTGGGGTTAAAATATCTTCGTGTGTTTTTTCCTGCTAAAAGAAGTCAGTGACACTGACAGAACGGTTTTTACAGCTGTTTACATTGCAAGTTGACATGTACATATATTGAAGCTCGCAAACACCGTAATGTTATCTAAATGTACTTATGTATATGATTATCCACAGCGGGAAGACGGGCCAGATAGGAATAAGTATAAGTATACATCAATGGAGTATGATTGTACATGTACATTTTTACCTTGGTTAGAACTGGACGTGCTCGTTATATATCATGGTAATATATCAAATGATAAAAATAGCTGTTTTTGTACGTATTCATTTGCATATTGATTCCGTGATCGCACTCCATGGTATAGAAATCTCCGCAACTTAGCTCTTTCTTAATGCTTTAGACAATAAAGAAAGACGGTTTCGTGTCAATTAACATACATTATAGTGTAAAGTCATACAATTTTGGAGCTCAAATTCCATGGTTAGATAAAAACATACATTTCTTCTGGTATTTGATTTTTTTAATCACACGCAGAAAATCTACTTGTGGGAAGAGTATTTTAACATCTGTATTAAAAACTATTTACCATTTAACCGACAAAAGAATTCGCAAAAAAAATATCCATAGATATAGTGAAAATGCCACACAAAAATGAACGGTTTCACTTTAAATTAAATAATAACAATAACTAGTGGCTAACTGAGGGAAAGTCATCGTTTGATAAGAAAAATTTAACTAGAGTAGTATTGAGGACGAAAGGAAGCGGTGTATTTAAAGTTATACATGTTGTGTTAGATCACGATATAATTCGCGGAGAATGGAAAAAAAAGATGATTCTGAAATGAATGGTACTCACATCATAAATCCCAGACACTCTGACTTCTGGTTGAACAGGAAATCGCAAACTTCCGGTTAAACTGAAATCTTGACGAAAACCGACTCCTCGTCGTTTCGGTCGTGGCGAACTTTCTGCCAAGGGATATTTATCGTCATTTGTCCAGTTTGTCGATGACTCCATCGTTTCTTCGTCACGTGAGCCCATCATGAACTGGGACTGGACATCGGGTGCTGAAGATACGTTTATTTCCTCTTCTGGTGCTGCGTCACTGAGCTCAGTTTGATCCAACGGAGACGGCTCCGTTACAAAAGTGTCCAGGTGTTCAAAAGGTGGTGTGGGAAGAGGTGACACACGTGGTGGTCGAGCCGACGGCGGCGGTGGTGGCAAAGGAGGTTGGGAAGGTGGTTGTTCCGTCGGTGGGGGTGGTGGTTCTGGCGGTGAATGAACACGTCGGGGAATTGGTGGTTTCGACGACGATGAAGAATATTTTGGCTGCGGTTGGTCTATTTGCTGATAATCAGACACGATTGTTGTATCCTCGGGTGAATTCAGTATATCGAGATAATGCGTCCCGATATTATTGTCTGTGGTTTCCACTTTCACCGGCAATGAAGGCTTCTCAGTTGTAAATTTTATGTTCGCCTTTTTAGAATCGAACACTAGTGAAGTCTGTTTGTTCCTGCTCATGTTGGTTGTTGGCAGGCAAATGCATATTTATGGTTGCAGAGAAACACTAGTATGTGCACTGTGTCTAAAAAAAGAATCCTAAAAGATATCTTGAAAGCATGCCCAGTCTACACTTTACGCCAAGTGTATTCCTACTCGTTATGACCAATACCAAACGTGAAGGAAGTGAAATACAGCTTAGTACTACAGTTCAATTAAATCGATAAGATTCGGTAGGGATAGGAAACGTCCGCTTATCGCCGTTTTATCGTTTAAAGGTGATTGTTTGCACGGCCATAACCTGTCACGTCCCACTTTATTGACAAATACAATTGTAGTATAAAGCGTTACATTGTTAACAGGCAACAACTTCAAGTGCCTGTCACAAGTATTGCTTGTACTGTGTAACATTATATTGCGAACAAGCAACCATCCAGGACATTAACAAGATTAAATAAATTTCATATGTAACAATTTTAGAAAAACAAAATAGCGGTACATATTAATTTTGTTTGAGAATAACAACAATTGGTGTTTTCTCATCTAATCGACTGAACATTCAGATTGTAGTTAAGGTATGTAACAGACTTGAAGTCGAGACAACTGAAGAGAACTAGCACTAGTGTAAAAGATATTACAGCACAAGGTGGGCCTTGTAACATGGATTTTACACAAGTACGTATTTTGAACTATGTATGATATTGCCTGTTTTGTGTTGTCAAGAAAATGTGTTTAAAACAGACTGGCTTTGTTTCATTAACAACGATTGTGTCAAGAAGGTAGTGATTAAAAAATGACAAGTATCAAGATCAAAGCTACAATCTATGCACTCTCGGAGCAGAAAACATAATTGATTTGAAATACGTGTAATTAATATGAACGGCAAACCAATGTTTATATATCACATATTTTACATAATGGCCTCCCATTAACTCGGTGTTTATCTGGATTTTATCCACAGGGGTGTAAGATGCAGTGGGGACTACATGACAATAACATGACGTCATTTTGGCGCCATGCTGATCGACGTCTCGTCAACGCTTGAAGTCACCATGTTATATTTAGCTTGACGCTGATCATTAAGCTGAATTTTGTCTTTAAGCTTTCTCCTCTTATGTAATCATGCAGCAAGCATATATATATATATATATATTAGAAAAAACAAAACAAAAAACCAAAAAATGTGACAATGTTTTAGATAATATCTCAAGTTAACATAGAATACTTGATCATGGGTCAGATTGTATTGTTGTCTCTGTGAATGACATCTGGATACTAGATAAATAATCATGGCATCATATTAACAGACATCATTCTATCTAAATGTCATTCATATTGCATTCATAGTGTCATAACAACAATCAGACCGATGTTCAATGGTTAATTATACGGACATCATTCTATATATCTGTCGCCAATTCTGACCGATGTTTAATGGTTAAATAACAAAGGTCATTCTATATATTTGTCACCCATTCTGACCGATGTTCAATTGTTAAATAACAGACATCATTCTATATATCTGTTACCCATTCTGACCAATGTTCAACGGTTAAAGAACAAACGTCCTTCTATATATTTGTCAACCATTCTGACCGATGTTCAATGGTTAAATAACAAACGTCATTCTATATATCAGTCACCAATTCTGACTGATGTTCAATAATTAAATAACAGACATCATTCTATATATCTGTCACGGACATCATTCTATATATCTGTCACCTATTCTGACCGATGTTCATTAATAAATATATATATATCTGTCACCCATTCTGACCGATGTTCAATGGTTAAATAACAGACGTCATTCTATATATCTGTCACCCATTCTGACCGATGTTCAATAGTTAAATAACAGACATCATTCTATATATCTGTCACCCATTCTGACCGATGTTCAATGGTTAATTAACAGACGTCATTCTATGTATCTGTCACCCATTCTGACCGATGTTCAATGGTTAATTAACAGACTATATATCAGACGTCACCCCCATTCTGACCGATGTTCAATTGTTAATTAACAGACATCATTCTATATATCTGTCACCTATTCTGACCGATGTTCAATAGTTAAAGAACAAACGTCATTCTATATATCTGTCACCCATTCTGACCGATGTTCAATGGTTAATTAACAGACATCATTCTATATATCTGTCACCCATTCTGACCGATGTTCAATTGTTAAATAACAGACATCATTCTATATATCTGTCACCCATTCTGACCGATGTTCAATGGTTAAATAACAGACATCATTCTATATATCTTTCACCCATTCTGACCGATGTTCAATGGTTAATTAACAGACATCATTCTATATATCTGTCACCTATTCTGACCGATGTTCAATAGTTAAATAACAGACATCATTCTATATATCTGTCACCCATTCTGACCGATGTTCAATGGTTAAATAACAAACGTCATTCTATATATCTGTCACCCATTCTGACCGATGTTCAATGGTTAAATAACAGACATCATTCTATATATCTGTCACCCATTCTGACTGATGTTCAATGGTTAATTACCCATTCTGACCGATGTTCAATGGTTAAATTAACAGATGTCATTCTATGTATCTGTCACCCATTCTGACCGATGTTCAATGGTTAATTAACAGATGTCATTCTATATATCTTTCACCCATTCTGACCGATGTTCAATTGTTAAATAACAGATGTCATTCTATATATCTGTCACCCATTCTGACCAATGTTCAATGGTTAAATAACAGACATCATTCTATATATCTTTCACCCATTCTGACCGATGTTCAATGGTTAATTAACAGACATCATTCTATATATCTGTCACCCATTCTGACCAATGTTCAATAGTTAAAGAACAAACGTCATTCTATATATCTGTCACCCATTCTGACCGATGTTCAATAGTTAAATAACAGACATCATTCTATATATCTGTCACCCATTCTGACCGATGTTCAATGGTTAATTAACAGACATCATTCTATATATCTGTCACCCATTCTGACCGATGTTCAATAGTTAAATAACAGACATCATTCTATATATCTGTCACCAATTCTGACCGATGTTCAATGGTTAATTAACAGACATCATTCTATATATCTGTCACCCATTCTGATCGATGTTCAATGGTTAAATTATCAAACGTCATTCTATATATCAGTCACCAATTCTGACCGATGTTCAATGGTTAAATTAACAGACGTCATTCTATATATCTGTCACCCATTCTGACCGATGTTCAATGGTTAAATAACAAACGTCATTCTATATATCTGTCACCCATTCTGACCGATGTTCAATGGTTAAATAACAGACATCATTCTATATATCTGTCACCCATTCTGACCAATGTTCAATAGTTAAAGAACAAACGTCATTCTATATATTTGTCACCCATTCTGACCGATGTTCAATGGTTAAATAACAGACATCATTCTATATTTCTGTCAACCATTCTGACCGATGTTCAATGGTTAAATAACAAACGTCATTCTATATCTCTGACCCATTCTGACCGATGTTTAATGGTTAAATAACAAACGTCATTCTATATATCTGTCACCCATTCTGACCGATGTTCAATGGTTAAATAACAGACGTCATTCTATATATCTGTCACCCATTCTGACCGATGTTCAATGGTTAAATAACAAACGTCATTCTATATATCTGTCACCCATTCTGATCGATGTTCAATGGTTATAGAACAAACGTCATTCTATATATCTGTCACCTACTCTGACCGATGTTCAATAGTTGAATAACAGACATCATTCTATATATCTGTCACCAATTCTGACCGATGTTCAATGGTTATATTAGCAGACGTCATTCTATATATCTGTCACCCATTCTGACCGATGTTCAATTGTTAAATAACAGACATCATTCTATATATCTGTCACCCATTCTGACCGATGTTCAATAGTTAGATAACAGACGTCATTCTATATATCTGTCACCCATTCTGACCGATGTTCAATGGTTAATTAACAGACATCATTCTATATATCTGTCACCCATTCTGACCGATGTTCAATGGTTAAATAACAGACATCATTCTATATATCTTTCACCCATTCTGACCGATGTTCAATGGTTAAATAACAGACATCATTCTATATTTCTGTCAACCATTCTGACCATTTTTCAATGGTTAAATAACAAACGTCATTCTATATATTTGTCACCCATTCTGACCGATGTTCAATGGTTAATTAACAGACATCATTCTATATATCTGTCACCCATTCTGACCGATGTTCAATGGTTAAATAACAAACGTCATTCTATATATCTGTCACCCATTCTGACCGATGTTCAATAGTTAAATAACAGACATCATTCTATATATTTGTCACCCATTCTGACCGATGTTCAATGGTTAAATAACAAACGTCATTCTATATATCTGTCACCCATTCTGACCGATGTTCAATTGTTAAATAACAGACATCATTCTATATATCTGTCACCCATTCTGACCGATGTTCAATGGTTAATTAACAGACGTCATTCTATATATCTGTCACCCATTCTGACCGATGTTCAATGGTTAAATAACAGACACCATTCTATATATTTGTCACTCATTCTGACCGATGTTCAATGGTTAAATAACAAAGGTTATTCTATATATCTGTCACCCATTCTGATCGATGTTCAATGGTTATAGAACAAACGTCATTCTATATATCTGTCAACCATTCTGACCGATGTTCAATGGTTAAAGAACAGACGTCATTCTATATATCTGTCACCCATTCTGACCGATGTTCAATGGTTAATTAACAGACGTCATTCTATGTATCTGTCACCCATTCTGACCGATGTTCAATGGTTAAATAACAGACACCATTCTATATTTCTGTCAACCATTCTGACCGATGTTCAATGGTTAAATAACAGACATCATTCTATATATCTGTCACCAATTCTGACCGATGTTCAATGGTTAAATAACAAACGTCATTCTATATATCTGTCACCCATTCTGACCGATGTTCAATGGTTAAATAACAGACATCATTCTATATATCTGTCACCCATTCTGACCGATGTTCAATGGTTAATATAACAGTTCAATGGTTAAATAACAGTCATTCTATATATCTGTCACCCATTCTGACCGATGTTCAATGGTTAAATAACAGACATCATTCTATATATCTATATATCATTCTATATATCTGTCACCCATTCTGTTCAATGGTTAAATAACAGACATCATGTTCAATGGTTAAAATAACAGACAGTCATTCTATATATTTGTCACCCATTCTGACCGATGTTCAATGGTTAAATAACAGACATCATTCTATATTTCTGTCAACCATTCTGACCAATGTTCAAAAGTTAAAGAACAGACGTCATTCTATATATCTGTCACCCATTCTGACCGATGTTCAATGGTTAAATAACAGATATCATTCTATATTTCTGTCAACCATTCTGACCAATGTTCAAAAGTTAAAGAACAGACGTCATTCTATATATCTGTCACCTATTCTGAACGATGTTCAATGGCTAATTAATAGACATCATTCTATATATCTGTCACCCATTCTGATCGATGTTCAATGGTTAAATTATCAAACGTCATTCTATATATCAGTCACCAATTCTGACCGATGTTCAATGGTTAAATTAGACGTATTCTATATATCTGTCACCCATTCTGACCCATTCTGACCGATGTTCAATGGTTAAATATCAAACGCCATTCTATATATCTGTCACCCATTCTGACCGATGTTCAATGGTTAAATAACAGACACCATTCTATATATCTGTCACCCATTCTGACCGATGTTCAATGGTTAAAGAACAGACGTCATTCTATATATCTGTCACCTATTCTGACCGATGTTCAAT
This sequence comes from Ylistrum balloti, assembly GCF_031769215.1. NCBI lineage: Eukaryota > Metazoa > Mollusca > Bivalvia > Pectinida > Pectinidae > Ylistrum > Ylistrum balloti. The sequence continues at coordinate 654,194 of NW_026781861.1, read as the reverse complement.
TGTTAAATAACAAACGTCATTCTATATATCTGTCACCCATTCTGACCGATGTTCAATGGTTAATTAACAGACGTCATTCTATGTATCTGTCACTCATTCTGACCGATGTTCAATAGTTAAATAACAGACATCATTCTATATATCTGTCACCCATTCTGATCGATGTTCAATGGTTATAGAACAAACGTCATTCTTTATATCTGTCACCATGTTCAATGGTTAAATAATCGTAATAGCTATTCAGAGAGTATATGATATCATATCTGTTAATCTTTATAACCTGCAATTTTTGGAAATCCAATATCGTGACATTTTTTTTTTATTTGTCCACACCAGTTGCTTCATTTATCAAGTTTTTTCAATTCAGAAATATATCGTGCTGATATCATGTGTGTGTCAAGGAACACATTAAAAAAGACATATGATAAGTTTTTGGAAATCCAATATCGTGACATTTTTTTTTTATTTGTCCACACCAGTTGCTTCATTTATCAAGTTTTTTTTAAGAAACAAGGAAGGAACACATTAAAAAAGACATATGATAAGTTTGTGTTCCAAAGTCCCAAGGTCAAAGTCAGACATGTTAATTAATGCAGTGAAATAGCTCGATTGCCTTCTCTGGCGTTTTACCAAACTTTCACGCAAAAGGTAAAATATTGTGTAAATTCTTCTAATCAGTTAGTTTTTAAGGATAATGCTACTTTTGGGAGTGGTGCATTCTTGTAATAATATATTATATGTTAATGCTACGAAGTGCTAAATCTAGCTATTTATTAACACATCATGATACAGGGATATTGTATGTTAGTGCTACGAAGTGCTAAATCTAGCTATTTATTAACACATCGTGATACAGGGGTGTTGTATGTTAGTGCTACGGAGTGCTAAATCTAAGTATTTATTAACACATCATGATACAGGGATATTGTATGTTAATGATACGGAGTGGTAAATCTAACTATTTATTAACACATCATGATACAGGGATATTGTATGTTAGTGCCGAGTGCTAAATCTAGCTATTTATTAACACATTATGATACAGGGATATTGTATGTTAATGATACGAAGTGCTAAATCTAGCTATTTATTAACACATTATGATACAGGGATATTGTATATCAATGCTACGGAGTGCTAAATCTAGCTATTTATTAACACATCACGATACAGGGATATTGTATGTTAGGGCTACGGAGTGCTAAATATATTTATTAACACATAATGATACCTGGATATTGTATGTTAATGCTATGGAGTGGTAAATCTAACTATTTATTAACACATCACGATACAGGGATATTGTATGTTAATGCTACGGAGTGGTAAATCTAACTATTTATTAACACATCATGATACCGGGATATTGTATGTTCTAATATAGCTGAAGTACATGTATCGGACATTAATTTTAACTACGTTTTAATTAAATGAAACCAAAACTCCTAAACCTATGACTTATTGCTGATATATATTTTGATACTTCAACACTGAAATTTCACAACAACGATTCAAATAACGCGCAATAAAACATACGCGTTTATCTCCCTTGTAGGAAGTATTGTGCTTAGAGACGATTTCAGTGTTCATTTCCGGTTGCTCCACGTTGACTGCAAAATTTTGACAGCGGTTACACTTTTACTGTTTAAGATTGAATTAAGGTCCGATTTCGTTAGTGTTAAGGTACCACATAAGTTTTAAATATGTCTACGATGGAAGAGCTGCAGAAAAGGGTACGTGAGCTCGAGGAAGAACTAATGTTGGAAAGAAATCGCCAAAAGTCAGCTGTTCGATCCAAAATAGATCAGATGAGTTCAGAAGTTGTTGATTCTAATCCTTACAGGTAATATTCAAGTATATATTGATATGTTGTGTAGGAATATTTTAACAACGTTCATGCGAACGTGCAGTTTTGCAGTTAAGCCTTTCAGGGTATTTGTATTATATTGGTGCCATGTTGAAACATATGGCAGCTGTGAAGTTCAATATGGATATGCATCTATGTATACTGACACGGGCAAACGATACAAGACATATCATATGATACATATTTGAATCAAATCAAACTATTAGTGTACGTGGGATATTGTTACAGTTTTGTAATTGGTTATTTCGACTTTAAGTTGTGATATTTTCCGAGGAGCTAATTATATAGCTCAGCACCACTATGTCTGAAGTGACGAACTTGTATTTAAAACTGACAAAATCTTTCGCTGATCAGTCGGAAGGCATCTCTCCAACAACTACTTAAAATTTATGTAGAAGTAACACAAAGTCTTTGACACCAAAGTCTACAACGATCACGATCTTGCCAAGGCTCACGAAAATAAGAACTTAACATATGTTTCATGAATTCTTATATAAAATGAAAATTGTAAAAATATGCTGTGTATATAACTAGCTCGAAAATGTTGACTAAATATTATATATGTGTACTTCATGTTTCAGTCGGCTGATGGCCCTTAAGAGGATGGGGATCGTAGATAATTATGAGGTAACAACATTTAGTTTTTTAATCCATATATTTGTCTGTAAGATTCTATCTTTCATTTGATCTTCTGACTTGGTCAATGTTCACAGTACTGTACGGTAAAATCTTTTTAAAGTTGATTGAATTCTGCATCCAGCTTACAATTGTTCATTGCACCATAGCTTACTGGTTTTAATTAGTGTTAATTTCCTGAGTGGTAGAGTGTTCAAGTTCACAAGTATAGTTACTAGTTTGCACTATGTGTAGGCAGGACATTTTTTGATACTTTTTCAGCCTGTTTCCACAAGTTTATAACTTACAGAAAGTTTAAAAAGATACCAATTTTATTTTGGTACGACCTTATGAAAGTGATTTTGATGACAAATTGTAATAATTATTCTGATTCTTAAAAAGTGAAGGCTGTGAATTACTGCAACATTACTTCTGTTTGGCTTTCTTGTCCAATTTGTGTTTTTTTTACACATTTATAAAAAGTCTGTTGGGTGGAGATGGATGAAAAAATTGTTGAAGTGAAATTGTGACATATAAATACTTCAGAACTGGTCATGGATGGGTAAAATGGTGAATGTTTGAGAAAGGAATCAAAATACAGTCAAACCTCATTATCATGATTGTAAAGTATCACTGGGACTGACAGAATACTTCAAATTCTACAGGGTATTCAAGTTAAAAGAGTTTGAGATCATGTGGTATGATTGTTTTTTGACTGATTTATTTACTTTTAAAACTTCAGAACATTTTTTTCTCCGAAAAGCAAGTAAATGACATAACATTCTCTATATATAGCATGTTAAATTTCCCAAATTTAATTTTACAATTTAGAAAATTTGTGTCCTTTTTCCTGCCTCTATTAGGTAGATTAAGCACTGTATGTCATTCACTGCTAATTTTTCTTGTCACAGAAAATCAGAGAATACACTGTAGCAGTTGTTGGTGTTGGTGGAGTGGGAAGTGTAACTGCTGAGATGTTAACCAGATGTGGAATTGGAAAGGTACATCAAGGGCATATGTCAGCAATGAAGATGATGTTGGTTTGGAAAAGTTATATTTGTTTTTTATAACATAACATTTCAATTATAAATAAGGTTATATCTGCAAATGTTATACAGACTTCATTGAGGCTTGCCAGAGAGTAAATTATAATCAGTAGGTCCAACCATATTTCATATAAGACAGCCAAACCTAGTCTCACATAACAAAGTTAACAGCCCAGTACTTTAGTTGCCAGTTAAATAAAAAATACCATACTGACACCAGAATGAAAGTGTTTAAAAATATCATACATTTTTCAGTTGTTGCTGTTTGACTATGATAAAGTTGAGCTCGCCAACATGAACCGCCTGTTTTACCAGCCACATCAGTCTGGAATGAGTAAAGTAGAGGCTGCAGAAAAAACTCTGAAGTGAGTGTTTCAGTGACTCTTTATTCAATATAAGTACTATATGGTTTTAAATGGTATAAATGTATACATTTGTAACAGAGGTCATTTTTCATCTCAATGCCTGTGCTAGGAATCGAACCCGGGACCCCTGGCTTACTAGTCTTGACGCTCAACCAATCGAGCTAAAGAGAAGTTCTCTCTAGCCGAGTGGTATATTGCGGCTAGCATTTTACCAGGGTTACATACTCCCCCTCCAGGAAATAACTCGTCCTCAAGTTTCCAGGGGTAACAGCGATGCCGGTGGGGCATGACTAAGTATTATTCCCGGGTCCCTACATGGGCGCCAATGTAACAGAGATCATTTTTCATCTCAATGCCTCTGCTAGGGATCGAACCCGGGACCCCTGACTTACTAGTCTGACGCTCAACCAATCGTGTTAAAGAGAAGTTCTCTCTAGCCGAGTGGTATATTGCAGATAGTATTTTACCAGGGTTACACATTGATATGCATAACACAGCAAGTGATTCAGCAAGCCTAAGGATATTGATCACATAACTACCTTGTTATCAATGCTGTAGCACTCATTACATTTATTGCCATATTACCATATGTGTGATAAAGCCCTAGCAAATAGAACAGAACCAGTAGAAGATTTGAGTATGATATTTTGATGACTTCACGTTCACCTTCATCAGACTATTCACTGACTAATCTTGACACTGTATGATTTAAAATGATACAGGTGTTTCCAAATAAATGTTTTAAATGAATATTTTACTCTGTTAAAAACATTAATATGCTGTATTTGAGATGGTTTGTTGTACATATACTGTACTTTATGACTGTTCCATCTGTCCCACTGAAGGACTCCATGTTTTGATTAGAGATATTCCAGTAAACATCAATCCCACCCTAGGACTCTCGGTTTTGTTAAAGGCTATTTCAGTAAACATCAATCCCACCCCAGGACTCTAGGTTTTGTTTAGGGCTATTTCAGTAAAACATCTGTCCTACCTTAGGACTCCAGGTTTTGTTGAGGGATATTCCAGTAAAACATCTAACCTACCTTAGGACTCCAGGTTTTGTTGAGGGTTATTCCAGTAAAACATCTAACCTACCTTAGGACTCCAGGTTTTGTTGAGGGTTATTCCAGTAAAACATCTAACCTACCTTAGGACTCCAGGTTTTGTTGAGGCTATTCCAGTAAACATCAATCCCACCCCAGGACTCTAGGTTTTGATTAGGGATACCATCCACATCATTATATTGATAACTTGCATGGAAATACAACTGTAATAGGCAGGAAACTGAAATATTGATAGAAGTGTCAATTTAAATGGGAGATTTGAGGCATTATGTACATTATTGAAATAGCTCTCAAAGATTTATGATGAAATATATCAGCTCTGCTAAAAAAAAAAAAAGAAATACATTGTGATTACAGGATGAGATCATTTGCATGCCATATCTACTCTTTCATCATATATTTCTGTAAAACGATATAACTTTGTTGGGCTCAAATTTTGTGGTTTTATGAAAAAAAAGGCATTTTGTTGGCAATTGAATTTCGTGGATAAATCTCGCTATTGAATCAACTAATGCTTAAATTTGTTGTCAGTTTTTATCAATTTATCATTTCATAGAGATATCAATTTATCATTTCATAGAGATATCAATTGATGGATTTAGACTACCCACAAATTCAACAAAAATAACATCACCTCGAGAATCAATGAGCTGACAGTATCTGTTATACTTTTTTACAGGGAAATCAATCCAGATGTTGAGTTTGAAGTGTACAATTACAACATAACCACCATGGAAAATTTTGACCACTTCATGGACAGAATCCGGTATGTAACACACAAAACCAGTGGGATATCTTTGTGATCAGTAATAGAATTGATATAATAGGAGTTATAAATTTTTCTTCTGTATTTTGTGTACTTGTTTATTTGAGAAACAGGTGTGTTCTCTCACCAGCTGGACCATTTTAAAAGCCATGAAAATAAAATTGCATTGTGTGGGCAAACTGGAGATGATCCCAAATACCCTAGTGTTTGATAATATGTTAGTTAGAATTTCATGGTTACAATTTGTCAAAATTTCATGTTTACAATCCGTCAAATTTTCATGTTTACGATTAGTCAAAATTTCATAAAATCTCCAGTTTGAGGACTGTTTTAGATTCCTGTGACATGTTAACAGAGTATGTTTTGTTTGTAGGAATGGCGGTATAAAAGAGAATTCTCCAGTAGATCTTGTACTCAGTTGTGTGGACAACTTCGAGGCTCGCATGGCCATCAATACTGTACGTCTACCATTGTTTGTTCAGCGTCATACTAGCTTTATCTTAGAAAAAAACATCAAACGATCAATACCACAACAAATTAATATTTAGATGGCTATTTTTTAAGATCAACTGCCTGTTGCAAATCTAGGTGAGAACATTGTTATTATAGATGTAAAATTGCTATGGATACTTGGAAAGTGAAATAAAGAGGACTAAAGGAGATTTAAAAACATTTAATGAATATATGTATTACTTATTGAGATTTCAATAAAACCAGACAGTCGACTGATTCCTCTGTTTTCCTAAATTTTGGCTCAAAAAACTATATTTTGAAAGACCTTCTATATTTCCTATATTTTCCTATTTTTTTAAAAATATTCCTTTATTTTTCAGGAAATTTGTCGCCGATAAATGTAGAAATTGCAAATATTTCTTTGACACTGTTTTTGGCTTCTTTATTTTACAAGTTAGAGAATTCTTAAGTCATTAACAGCATCACTAGTCACCAGAAAATGATTCAGTGCATCTCTTTCTCACCTGTATGGGCACCTTACAAGGCAGTACAACAGGATATTGGCCTTTTAGGTGCCCATTCAGATGATGATGGTGATGAGCTATGCAGCAGCTCTCTGCCTGGATTGTGATGCTGTTGAAGAGAATGGTTACTTTAAGGTAGTTTTTAATCTTTGACTTGGTTGACAGCCTGTAAAACGTATACAAAGATGAAATGATAAAGATCACAAAGGCACACCCCAAGTCTGCACTGTATACTATTCAACATATTTTTCAGTGGCTTGAAAATTTTGTGAAAAAAAAAAAAAAAAAAAGATAAATAAAAATAATCTCCCATATCTCCCATAGAAATCAAATGTTAAAGAGATTGCCATTATGCTACTCAAATTAAAGTAGCTTGGCTTTTTTTCATTTATTGGTTTAACCAGATGGGCCAGGGATATTTATGAAAAAAAGAAACTGGCCTACTGATATGATTTTTGTTGCTGATGAACCTTGACAAAGTCTTTTGTGATCTGTGTTCATAATTGCATGTTCATCATGATTTCTTTTACTTCTAAAGAGCTGAATGATGACTTTGTCTGCATAAATAAACAGTTTGGTTTGTGTTGCTAAACATCCTTAGACTAGTAACAGTTCAGGTTATTGAAGGACGGCTTACTGGTATATGTGATATGATTGCATGTGTTGATATATATGTGTGTAAGACTCCGTGTGATAGTGCAGAACTAATGTCAATTATTTAGTGTAACCACACAGAAAACAATACTGAAGGCCAGCAGCAGGGCATCTCGACTGGTTGCAATGCACTGACAAGGGTTAGCCAGTTGTTACTCTACTATATATGTTAAGCAGGAAGTAGTAACTACTATTTTTGAAGACTCTGGTGTGTCTCGGTCAGGGGACATAACCCAAAGCTTTCCTCACAAGTAAAGGTCAAAAAGGAGGCAGTGCCAAGGGAAACATAAGGAAACAGAAACTTTATGAGAAGAGAAAGTGTCAAGATCCCAAGTTTAGTCACCTTTTATGATCATGTAGTGGGGACAGCAGGTACAAATATATGACCCTGCAGGGCAGATAAATAAACCAGCACCTGGTCTGGATTAGTTACTTCAGTCTCACCAATCACAGATACCCTGATATTAATCTAATTTTTTGTGCTGTTCTTTCTCTTTTTATTTCCACCTTCAGTAATCTAAATATCATGTCACTTATTTAATTACTTCATAACATGTACTGTTCTTTAAGGCTTGTAATGAGATCGGACAGCCATGGATCGAGTCTGGAGTCAGTGAGAATGCAGTGTCCGGACACATACAGTTCATCAAACCTGGGGAAACATCATGCTTTGCTGTAGGTGCTTTTGTGTTCCCTGCCAGAAAATGGCTGAATTTTTCTAGCTTTAATCGTACTCTCAAGAACATATTTCATTAATATTTGTACTGAAAAAAAATCTGTAATGGAAAAATATGGTGATCTGAAAGTGAATTGGATGGAATGAAAAGATTTCTCCCTGTTCCTAAATTTCAAATATACATTATGTATGCTGATAATGCAATTTTCTTGTTAATGAATCTAGAAAAAAAAACATATTTTTTTACTTTTTCCTTATGTTATTTATTGCTGTTGTTTTGTAAATATACAATAGTGTGCCCCTCCCTTGGTTGTGGCTACAAAGACAGATGAACGAACACTGAAGAGAGAAGGCGTGTGTGCCGCCAGTCTCCCTACTACTATGGCAGTTGTGGCAGGATTCTTAGTCCAAAACACACTGAAGTAAGGAATTACATAATATACAGGCGATACATCTACCATTTTATTTGACTTCAAAGGAAATATACTGTAACCAGGACACAAATAGCCATTCCTACATATACCATTCTTTTATTACCGATGTTCTTAAATGTAGCAGTCTTTTGTTACATTATTAAGTATAGATCAAACAGTGATTGTGTTTTTAACATGAACAGTACTGTAATTCCAGGTGTTTTTAACATGAACAGTGCTAAAATTACAGGTGTTTTTAACTTGAACAGTAATGTAATTACAGGTGTTTTTACATGAACAGTGCTGTAATTTCAGGTGTTTTTAACATGAACAGTGCTGTAATTATAGGTGTTTTTAACATGAACAGTTCTGTAATTACAGGTGTTTTTAACATGAACAGTGCTGTAATTACAGGTGTTTTTAACATGAACAGTGCTGTACTTACAGGTGTTTTTAACATGAACAGTGCTGTAATTACAGGTGTTTTTAACATGAACAGTGCTGTAATTACAGGTGTTTTTAACATGAACAGTGCTGTACTTACAGGTGTTTTTAACATGAACAGTGCTGTAATTACAGGTGTTTTTAACATGAACAGTAATGTAATTACAGGTGTTTTTAACATGAACAGTGCTGTAATTACAGGTGTTTTTAACATGAACAGTACTGTAATTCCAGCTGTTTTTAATATGAACAGTGCTGTAATTACAGGTGTTTTTAACATGAACAGTGCTGTACTTACAGGTGTTTTTAACATGAACAGTGCTGTAATTACAGGTGTTTTTAACATGAACAGTGCTGTACTTACAGGTGTTTTTAACATGAACAGTGCTGTAATTACAGGTGTTTTTAACATGAAAAGTGCTGTAATTACAGGTGTTTTTAACATGAACAGTAATGTAATTTCAGGTGTTTTTAACATGAACAGTGCTGTGATTTCAGGTGTATTTAACATGAACAGTGCTGTAATTACAGGTGTTTTTAACATGAATAGTACTGTAATTACAGGTATTTTTAACCAATATAATACAGTTATTACAGGTACTTTTAATATGTGCCACACTCTCGTTAAAGGAATCTTTAACTGTACAATACAATATCTGGATTAATTGCAGGTGTTTACTTAAATTTGGTGAGGTTTCCTACTACCTTGGTTACAATGCTCTTCAGGATTTCTTCCCAAATTATGCCATGAAGCCAAACCCTCAGTGTGACGACCGCTTTTGCTGCCAACAACAAATCAAGTTCAAGGTTAAATAAGTTACTTCAAGCATTTTGTTTTACTACTGGAAACTGATGTAATTCTGTATAGGTAAACACAGAAAATTTACAAAAGTGAATTTTTTTTATTTTGAAAATTAGAAAAAAAAAAACAAATTAAATTTAGTACAGAAAGTTAACATTGGTCATGAATAAGCTGATTTACTGTAATAGTAAAAGTTTCATTAAGTATACATATATAAGTATATATTGTGTTACTGATGTCTGATCCTTCACCATCTGTGGCATCTCTCCACATCTCATTCAGAATTAGTGTCAGATATTGAACCTCTCAAAAGGTTTGATTCATGCTTGCCCCATAATATCATAGCATCAAATGATACCCCTTAAAGGTCATAGGTCAATGTCTACTTCAAACAATTTATAATCCATGTCAAACAAAAATTTCTAGTTTTTTATATAAAAATGGAAATAATGTTAACTTTATGGAGCTGTTGAGGGACAAGACATTGTTTCAATTCTATATCTTGTTGTTGTAGATCTTTTTACACTTAATATTTATGTAATGCTCGTCTGTTTGATATACCTGACAGGAAAGAGAAGCATTAAAGCCAAAGACAGAAGTTGTAGAAGAGAAAGAGGAGGAGATTGTACATGAAGAAAACCCATTCCGTAAGTACAGCTACGTTTAATACCCCTGTCTTCTAATATCAAAATGAACATAACATTCTCTATAGCAAAACATAACAGGGAAGTGAAAGATGTGGTAGCATTTAAAATAATAAAGATACAATGTATTCCTCGGCTAGGGGATAAGAGAGTACAGATCTTGAGTTAAAGGCCTAGACAGGGTATTGAAATTTGTCTCTGTTTGTTGGTTTTATACAATATTCAAACCTTGAAATCAACTTACAAAGTATACAACATTATATCTAATGACATATGTTGATATCTGATATCTCATATTAGGTAATTACAAATGTACTTAGTGGTGATATTACTTATTCCTATCTTATATGATATTTATTTTGTAATTTGAATATGAAATATTTTATAAATTGATTTCTAACAAGTTTTAAAAAGAGGATATGCATGAATGGTTCTTAGAAATATCAACAGCTCATTTATTGTAATCTACTGCCTCTTTAGAAATTGAAGTTGTGTCAGAAACGACAGAGGAAGAATCACAAGCTGCAGAAGGTGCAACTCCTGAACTAACTGAGGGCCTCCGACTAGCTTATACTACACCAGATCAAAATACTACACAGGTAACTTATATATCATATATAGGTAAACTGGGTCATCTCACACAGGTAAACTGGGTCACCTCACACAGATAAACAAGGGACTCTAAATACTACATAGGTAACTAATATATCATATATAGGTAAACTGGGTCATCTCACACAGGTAAACTGGGTCACCTCACATAGATAAACAAGGGACTCTAAATACTACATAGGTAATTTATATATCATATATAGGTAAACTGGGTCATCTCACCCAGGTAAACTGGGTCACCGCACACAGATAAACAAGGGACTCTAAATACTACATAGGTAACTTATATATCATATAGGTAAACTGGGTCATCTCACACAGGTAAACTGGGTCACCTCACACAGATAAACAAGGGCCTCCGACTAGCTTATACTACACCAGATCAAAATACTACACAGGTAACTTATATATCATATATAGGTAAACTGGGTCATCTCACACAGGTAAACTGGGTCACCTCACACAGATAAACATGGGACTCTAAATACTACATAGGTAACTTATATATCATATATAGGTAAACTGGGTCACCTCACACAGGTAAACTGGGTCACCTCACACAGGTAAACTGTGTTACCTTACACAGGTAAACTGGGTCACCTTACACAGGTAAACTGGGTCACCTCACACAGGTAAACTGTGTCACCTTACACAGGTAAACTGGGTCACCTCACACAGGTAAACTGGGTCACCTCACTCAGGTAAACTGGATCACCTCACACAGGTAAACAAGGGACTCTGACTAACCTAGACCACACCAAATCAAAATACTATGCAGGTAACTTATATATCATATATAGGTATGTGGGTCACACAGGTAAACTGGGTCACCTCACACAGATAAACTGGGTCACCTCACACCGGTAAACTGGGTCACCTCACACAGCTAAACTGGGTCACCTAACACAGGTAAACAAGGGACTCTGACTTGCCTATAAAACACCAGATCAAAATACTACACAGGTAACTTATATATATAGGTAAACTGGGTCACCTCACACAGGTAAACTGGGTCACCTCACACAGGTAAACAAGGGACTCTAAATATTTCATAGGTAACTTATATATATAATATACAGGTAAACTGGGTCACCTCACACAGGTAAACTGGGTCACCCCACACAGATAAACAAGGGACTCTAAATACTACATAGGTAACTTATATATCACATATAGGTAAACTGGGTCACCTCTCACAGGTAAACTGGGTCACCTCACACAGATAAACTGGGTCACCTCACACAGGTAAACAAGGGACTCTAAATACTTCATAGGTAACTTATATATATATATATATATAATATACAGGTAAACTGGGTTACCTCACACAGGTAAACTGGGTCACCTCATACAGATAAACAAGGGACTCTAAATACTACATAGGTAACTTATATATCATATATAGGTAAACTGAGTCATACCAAACAGGTAAACAATGGATTCTGAATAGTCTATTCTATACCAGATCAAAATACTACACAGATGACTTATATGTAATATATATTATATTGTTGCTGAGAGTTCAGATAAGCAATAGCTCAAGGAAGATGTATTTGTCATTTTATTTTGTTAGTGTGTTGATAATGTCCTGGTGTTTTACAGGATGATGCTGATTCCATAGAAAACACAGAGAAGAGTATCGAGGAACTAATGAAAGAGATGAAAGGCTTATGATACAATGTGTAGGATCTGGAACAACATGTGAATACCAAATCTGATATTTAGGTATTTCAAGACCACCGAAACTGTGTTCTTACCAGAACATGCCCAGCCGCCATGATTCACTTACATCTGTGGGTATTGTGCTTCCCAGCTTTTACATACAACATGTATGTGTTGTAATGATTAATAGCGTTTAATTTAAGCTGCAATTTCTTGTTGCTTGTCAATTGTGGGTGACAGTATAACAGTGTATTTTCTAATGAAGCACTATAGAATCTTTGTGGCATTTTTAGAAATTTGAAACTTTTTTTTGCAAGTGATAAAATAAAGTACAGCTTTCCAGGATGCTTGCACTTGGCAAGAAATAAGAAATTTGTCAAGGGATGAAAAAATGCTGAGGGGATGTCAAAAAATCAAAATAAAACAAAAACAAAAAGGAATAATAAACACCAAAAAAGACAACAACTTATTTAATTTCTTTAATTTATTTAACTTAACTGATTCAGACTTAATTATTGATGACTTAAATTATCAGATTGTTGATATTAATAATGAATTTCTGAAGATAATTTTTCTGCTTCCAAATGTTATTGCAACCTAACTTTTTTTCTCTCTGGTTTCTTGCATATTTGTTATATTTTTTTTGTTTTTAATCAAACAGAGTTATAATATACATAGGCAATATGTGCTGTATTCTATCAGCCTGCACTGCTGAATTTTGGTAGAACCTCAAAAAAAAAAAAAAAAAACATCATTGAAATTATGCCTTTGATTGCATGTACGTTTTTTTCTAAATGAGACATAATTATAGTAGATCTGAACGATGGGCAATACCTAAGTATCCCTCTGTCAGAAATTTTAAATTCTGGCAGAGTTCATTCATATTTTCCCTCATAACATCACATAGCTGTTAAGTATTGTGTTATGACATTCATTTCATTGTCTTCCTTTTTTGTTAAAGACCTTTTCATTATCTCTATGAGAATGATAACAGGGTACTAGTCAGTTTGTGAGAAAGGTTAAGTTACTGTCACAGAGTTTAAGTGGATGATAGATCTCATAATCACTTATAGCACGAAAAATTGTCCATTCTTGTTGATAAATTAGTATGCTTGACTTTATAACTTGTTCAAAGTATAAATGCCTTAAATCAGCCTTGTGTAATCATGCTTTCATTAATTCCTGTTGGAGTTATCTTCCTCGCATCAAAGACTTCACAGGACTGGAGAGGTCTTTTAAGTGTCAATTCGGACAAAGATATCATTTTATTTATATAGTTCAAATAGTGTTGACACCAATTATGTTAGATATGCATGATCACTTCTGTTGATGCATTGCAGAGAATTTTACTGTTATCAACATGGTTAGGTTCAGTGAAGCGGAAAAAAATACAATATTCTTAAATATGTAAATTGATAGCGTATGTATGTTGAGGGGTTATTGGTGCAATGTAGATTTCTTTTATAATTTAAAAAAAAAAGTTTGGAATAATCAAATTGCACATGAATTATAACATTGGAAATGCACAGACTTCTTAATGTTTTTATATGGTGTTGAGGTCTCAATACATTCCTTGAATTTTGTAACTGACTTCTTTAATACGTCATTTGAAAAAAAATGGTTATACTGTATTTCTACAGTGCCATCTGCTGCAGGCTTGTTTGGTTATTTAATATACATATGTATTAGCATATAACCTGTTAAAACACATCAGATAGATATTGTCCAAAAAGTGGTGACATGTTCCTTCAAATTTTATCTCGATGTATGTAATACACTGAATTATTCTCATCATTCTTTTGCACAAATTAAACTTTTTCTTCTTAATTTCAATCGTGAAAAAAGTATGGAAGAACTATTTATTAATTTTTGAATATTATTTGTTAATTTATACAGGTTAAAACACATTTATGATTAGGTGTTACTTGTACCCGTTACCACCATAGTGAATCTACAGACATTAATGTGAAGGGGCGACAACTCTAACAGCCTTCAGTGATATTTTATTGAGTTTATGAATTACGTTGAAATAACTATTTATAGTAAGGTATACTTTAGTCCATGTTTAAAATAATTACATTTAATATGTACAATAAGGAGTAACTGGTATTTACATGTAATTATGTAGATAATTTGGTGATTGTGTTGAATGCATGTATATGAATGGAAACAGGATGATAGTTGTTAAATTATAAATAAACCTCTATGCTGCATTGTGGTGATTTGATATTTGTGTCATATTTGTGTTGGATAGTCTTTTCTGGTGCGGAGGACCAGTGAGATTATATCATACCGAGGGAGTCACTCGTCCCTCTGCGGATCTCTACTAGTCATGAATGACTCGGCGGATTTTGACCAAGTTTGGTCAGAAGCATTCCGTGGGGACAAAGAGCAAATTTTGTATAAATGGTTGGTCTCGGCTCCTTGTGGCAGGAATGTCAGGGTCATATAGGGGAAATACAAAAAATTGTTTAAATTCTACTCCTCCTGTAGGAGTTATTTGATTTTGCCCAAATTTGGTCTGAAGGATTTTTGGGTGAAGGGGAATCAATTTTGTATTAGGTGTCGGTCCCCTGGGACAGGAGAGGCGGTGACCAAAAGGGGAAATAGAGCGAATTCTTGAAAAAAATACACCTGTAGCAATGATTGGAGTTTGCCCAAATTTTGTCCGCATCATTCTTGGGTGTATGGGAATGAGTTCTCTAATCAATGGGTCTCGGCCGCTGAGTGCAGGATTGGCGGGGCTCAGGGCAAATACAGCAAATTCTTTGAAATCCTCCCCTGCTGTAGGAATAATTTAGATTTTGCCCAAATTTGGTCTGAAGCATCCTTGAGTAAATGTTGATCATGAACATCTCCTCCTGTAAAAAACGGTCTTATTTTGTCCCATTTTAGCATGAATCATGAATTGCTTTGCTGACCCCTAAAGAAAGTGAAATTTTTCCAATGGCCAGGTGAACCCTATGAGTGTCTTGCATATTTTTTCTCTGTGAAGAAACGATTAGTTGCAATTTTATTTTGCGTATCATTTCAAGTGAAAGAGGAGTTCATCTTCTTTTATTATTAATTAGTTCCTCAAACATTCGGAAAAATCTATTAGTAACACACCTACTGGAAACCATACAAACGTATGTGTGGTGTGTGTGTTTGTACAGTCAAATCTGTCTTGTTGGCTCGGATGGAAGCTCGTGAGAGGTCATAATGTGGGAGGAAACCGGAGTACCCGGGGAAAACCCACGTGTTCGGGCAGGGGACCCCCACACCTTTTCACTTCCATTGCGGGAATCGAACCCCGGACGGCTAGGTAAAAGGCGAATGCGTTATCACTGCGCCAAGCGGCCACCCCTGTGTCAGTAAATAGATACTCTTGTATAGAGTTTCATCAAATCTCTCTCTCTCTATATATATATACATAAATGAATACAATTCAATAATAAGCTTTGTTATGTTTAACTCTGTTTTAAGAACATGAAATTACAGGTGGAACATAACCGATATCAATATTTAATCAAATGTATCAAATATGAAGCAGAAGACGCATATCCCTCTGTAACACTTGGGCTTGTTCTCCTTGTGTTTTTCAGGCGTCACCGTGTAAATATTTCTTTAGCTCCTATTTTACTTCGGGTTGATCGAAACGAGATTATGTTAGCATGTCCTTTTTCATGTTTTGGTTTTTATATGCATGAGATAAATAAAACTTCGAAGCCTTCGTTCGTCCATTTTCTTCCCAGTTGAACGTAGTAAAGACATGAACCAGAATCACTAGCTTCAGAAGTCTTGCCACTAGAAGTCAGATAAGCTATGGTATCTTCCTACAGTATCTCTAAAACTAAATATACATTAAGATAAATTCGAACAAAGTACACCAGACTGAAAAAGAAATTATCGTATGACTGATTGTGTTGCATTCCTGCTAAGATATACTTGTTATGTATTGCCCAAACGTAATATAAGCTCCGTCTTCGGTAAATATCGATATTCTCGGGTTGATAAATCTTTGCACTGACCTATTTATCAGTAATTGTATCATGATTATCATGTAAAGGTTTTCTCACAACAGTTTTATGATTTTCACATTTGAACGTAATTACAGCTACACATTTTTATCACTGCCTCTCATGCAAAGCCCATTGTCACCAACATGTCCAATTCTTGTCTCCATAAATGCAACCTCTATAATTGGATCCAGCTTGATAGAAGAAAACAAATATGAACTCACAACAAATCTAATTTAATTTCTTTTTTAAATAACACTCCACCCACACACACACAAAACTTCTCTTCGTGTTAAAATGAAAATGTAGTTTCTATAATTGGACTCAGGTTTAATACAATAAACATGTTTGTTCATGCCAAATCTACCACACGTCAGTTTCTTGAGGTTTGTATTAACACGCATACTGTTGCCATTACGACGATGGGGTTCCATAGTAACACGATGTAGTACTACGGAGGTCGGCCGGTGACATCTGTCCAATTAGCCTACACTGTGTAGATGATATAGCAAAGCGAAGACGTATGTTAGAAATAAACATTTTACCCTCAGCCCTTGATTGGATGTGCAATGCCTGTTTTAGGTATAACGTGACCAGGTAGGGGGTCCTGCTTCTGTGTCGAAAAAAAATACCAACATGTCAACACATTCATAATCCAAGCTCAAATTCAATACAACAAGGGCAAAATATGAACAAAACAATGATTGCCACTGCGAAAAAGTACAAGGATAATAAGACCAGGTGTTCCGTAAGAGTAAGCGTCTTTTGCTTCATGGACAACACCCGCCTTGTTGTCTTTGGTCAGTCCAGGTAAGAAGTTTTCAAATACGAACAAGGTATACAACAACGGCGCCAACAGGCAAACTATATAGCACAAGGGGATAGATTATTCCTTAATGAGATCACTATGACAACCGTAATTTTTTTTTTATGATTTTCATCAGCCTGCCTCTTTTGAAACCCCGTGTTAACGGTATTTTTCAAGGTCGCAACAATGAAAGATGTATAGATTGTTCACAACACGCCAGCCTAAACTTTGCTCCTTCGCTCCAGGATTGGCATTTCAGTGCCATAACACTATAAAACAGTTTTTTTTCTCAGGGTTATTTCAAGTCGACTCCAGAGCTTCACCTCTAAAATTTTGACGAGTTCCAATACTGAGAGATAAAGTGGGGTTTCAAAATTTGAATGAGTTCCACAGAAAACGTAGGATCCAGGACTTAAATATCCGATTTTTAAATTTACTACCACAGAATTTGTCAGTGGCCAATGAACACTGTTAAAAATGTACTGTGATAACTGTGGTTATTTCAAGAATATTAGATTTAAACAGACAAATTATGTTACATGATAGGTCAGTAAGCGATTGGTCCTTGTATTTAAATTTACTACCACAGAATTTGTCAGTGGCCAATGAACACTGTTAAAAATGTACTGTGATAACTGTGGTTATTTCAAGAATATTAGATTTAAACAGACAAATTATGTTACATGATAGGTCAGTAAGCGATTGGTCCTTGTATTTCAATGACTTTCAAAGCCTATTGTTATCAGTGAAGGATGTAGACAGTAAGATGGGCACTTTCGTCTTTGCTATCCGATATCCGAGAGATATACGTCTAGTTAAGCGTCATTCATACCGATAAATAGAAAAATACAGTGAAAAAATGGATTTGAAAAGGAACAATTTGTCGTGATCGTTTAGTCTTATTCGAAGGACGTGAACTGTTTAGTTAATAGTTGCTACTTAGAAAAACTATTACAAAATGTAGTCAGTTTGGCTTCATGTGAATTAGGTTGTCAAGCCCTGTGTTTAATGGATCACCGTGTATGGTAATCTAAGTACGTTTGGACTACGCTGGGATTGGCTTCTACAAATTAACACAGGTTTTGTATTTTACGGTGTCAGCACACTAGGCATGGACCAGTCAAGGATATAACTCACCAATAGTGCCTTTTAGTATAAATTACTTCAATGACGAATCTATTTACAAAAAGATCATAAAAATAGCTGTGTCAAGTACAATCCCTCTTGCGTGATAGGATAATTTTATTACGTTACAACATTGGTAGACAGAGTTGTGAGATAAACACTGACATTAATGTTATTTGTTGGATGTTTAACAATGAACCCAGTCATTGACAACGCGAAACAAGTTGCTATCAACACCTATAGAAAATCCTAACATTAACATTCAACCCACAGTTATCATCAAAATACAGAATTGTGTCTTCCGTGACCGGCCGGTTAGGACAGGGTCAAAAATGACATTTTGCAAGTGGTACCTTGTGGAAACAAAGGAATCACACATTGATCTTGGGCGTAACTTGACTGTAAAGAAATTATTAAAACTGAAAATTGAAGAATAATTTTACCATACAGGGTTCACTCTAGAATATATGTAAATAGGTAAATAACATAAATGATAAAATTATATTATAACTATCCTATTTTAATATTACATGAGAAGATGACATCATCACTATGCTATTATGATGATTGTTTTCAATCGAGTTGTCAAAATCACCGATCGTGGTGTTTTCTTATCAGTATTAATTTGCGACATATTGTTTAAATATATATTTGTATCTGATAATAGTATCAAGCATTTTTAATCGGATAACTGTTGAAAGGAATTCGGTTGAACTTGTCCCAGAAAGACATCGCTTTCCAGCGTCATTAGCACGAGCATTCTATATAACACTAAATATACCCGCAATTCTGTGACAAAAATTTTTGTTTTTTGTTTTTTTTTTTTTTCTAATTTATATAACACATTGATAGAAAACAGAAAAGGATTTAAAAATGTTTTATTTTACTTTCATACATGAGAATTAAATTTTCTTATGGTGCAACCATTTTGTTGTTCCATTTTCAGTTCATGACGTAACATCATTGTTCATATGATGACATCATAATCGTGATCTGACGCAGTGAAAAAAGTGAATACATGAAATAGGCGAATTCATTGGATAAGAATTTGTAATTATTAAAGTATATGAAATTTCGTTTTCACGAGGGGTAAAAAAGTTTTAATAAAATTAAAACATCGAAGTCTTGGTTCATAAAATCTCACAGGAATGAAAATTTATTAAGAGTACTTTGTACCATACATGTCAGAAAAGTAATATTTTGACAGGTCTTGAAACGAAAATGTGGAGGACAACATCAGACGCGGCAGCCATTTTGTTTCGCCATTTTGAAATCGACACATGACGCCATTGACAACATTATGACACCATAATGACCTTCGGGCTGGCGGAGCGAACGAAAAACGCTCAAGGTTATATAACAGTAGTTACACATGGACATTACAATATGATTTAATTCACTAGATAACATACTTATTTTGTGATAAATAGGATATACAGATCCTTGGCGACCCTTCTAGCATTTTTTTTTTATTTCAAATGATAATTTGATAATAATTACTAGGGTTTACTCCCTTTTCGCCTTAGCTGTCAATTTCATGGTTAAAAATATTCACATTTCGCCTTAGTGCCAAAACCAGGTAGGAAGAAGTTAGTTAAGGCGAAATGGAACCTTGTATACACAAATTAAGGAAGTCAAGTAATTGATTTAATAATGTTTATTAATGGTATTCTTGCGATGTCATCAATACAAACATAATAAACAGGATAGATATATAATATATATTGATACAGACAAGTATACATTTCATGCAACAAAATCTTATAGTTAAGCACTATCAATCTTATCATATCAATCATTTAAATCAAGCACTAATGTTCAAAAGGTTCTCTGTTTCAATATGATATAATAAATAGTCCTAACATGATTCAAATTAAGCACTATAGATGTCACAACACTGTATAACTAGTCACTGAGTTTCAGAATGTAGGATGCTGTGTCTTATTACTGGATGAAGTCTTTGGTCCCATTCATTAGATCAGCCTTTAGGTTTGCTAGATGTTCTTCTACTTCTCTGTACTTCCTTGCTTTCTGTCGTCTCTGTCCGCCTGCTGCATATTGGATTATCTTCACCTCGGTAGCTGCTTGCAGTCGCTGGAACTTCTCGATGATGTTGTAGATGTTGGGATGTGCTGTCTTTACTCTCTTCTTTAGTTTATTGTGCCATCCTTCTAAGTAGTTATTGGTTTTGGGTCCTTCGGTTAGAAAGTGGTTCCATGTTGGTTGTGGATATCGCCCTTCAATCCGTGTCTCTGTGACGTAATCTGCGAGTTTCAGGCAGTCTTCTCTCTGTGGGGCATCTTCTAGGGCATGTAGTCAGTAATCTTCAACTTGGTGTAGTGGAAGAAGTGGCAAAGCTACTGCACGGCGGACAAGTTTCTGGACTTCGGGAAGGTTCTTGTAGTCAATCTGAAGTCCATATTCTTGCGTCTTTTTCCAGATGGCTTTTGTGAAGTGGAATAGGTATCCATTGAGTTCTGCTGATGGAAATGTCTGAGTGACGGCATTATGGGAAGGACATTCGAAATCAAGGCTAACTGTGCTTGATGAGAAGTTCAGGTTGTGTCGAACCGCAATGTCTTCCAGAAACGTGAATAATCTGTTGTAGGTGTTAGTATCTCTGTTCGGTAGTAATGAATACACAAGCGGAAACATAACAGTACCAACAAAAGCATGGATGGTGAAGATACTGTCAAAAATCTGTGGGGCTGTATAAAAGGTTCAATCGCAGTAGACGATCTCGGCAGAGCATAGATGTACTAGGTTCTCGTCAGTAGTGAATATCAGTACTTTGTCTACATGTAGCATAACTCCTGCCATGTTGATTGTGAAACTGATACTTTAGCATACTGTCAAAGGTCTTTTATATATAACATGTAAGCTGTGATGAGGAGTTATTCCAAACTTTTCAGTCTGTAAAAATCTGCTATGAATATTTTTGAATACATATATCCCCAAGAAAAAACTATAACTAAAAATGTAAGTTGCTCATAAATATACATTTCATAGAAAAACTAGGTTTTTAAAATAAGATTTGTTCCTTTTTTTAATTATAAAAGAAATAAGAAATGAATTATATATCTATTTAAATACATTTAATTGATTTAGTGTTAAAATGTTCAAGTTTTAATACAAAATGTAGTTATTTCTTATTTCTTTCAATGTGAAAAATGTACATGTTCCAATACAACATGTAGTTATTTTTATTTCTTCAAATATATTTTATATATTATATATATCTTAAATCTAAGTGGCCTTTGGTCAATTATAAGTAAGATTAAAATTTAGAATGAATTATTGTAAAAACAACAACCGCTGCATGCAATTGGTTTCTTTGTCTTTCCACACTTTTCCTAAATTCCCACTTTGCCTTAGCCCCATTTCCATTTCGCCTTAGCACATTTCCACCTGTTTTATACCAACATATATAACTAAGGCGAAATGGGAACACACCATTACAAGTATGACAAGATGAGTCTATATCGATGTTGATGGAGACAAATACAGAAACACAAGTGACAAGAATAGACAAATAATGTATTATAATGGACTTTTGATTAGCGGCCGTTATTTACCTTGGGGAGATATTCAGCGACACCTGTAATGTTACCGAGTCGAGAGACGTTTCAACATTTTACTGGAAAATTGATATCTGTGATTATCTGCAGAGGTTTTACCATGGGAGATGTTATTAACAAATATATTTGGCACGTTGGTTACGACAATAACACAAAAGACATCAAATTTCTAAAACAGGAAAAGAAATCAGCATATAATTACTCTTAATGATAACATGCATTTATTTGTAATATTTTTGAACATTACTTTATGGTTTGAATACTTAAAGCAGATACAGAGAAAACAATTATTACACAAATTACGTGTTAATGTCTCTTAATTTTTTTCCGGTTTTATGTGCTCCAGAGTCCAAATGCGCAGGAAAAACAAGTATACCCTTTGTAACAAAATGTGTCCTTCTCTTAGCCGACTGATTTTTTATACGAATTTATTTAAACAGTATTTTGTTTCAATTATTATTTGTATACTACAATGCAATACACTTCAGCACAATTTAGCTAATAAGATACAACCCGAAAGATTATCTGCTCTATCAAAATTACATCGAATTTCATGGAAATGTTTAAATATACGTCATTGATGAGAGTGGCAAACGCATCATTAGATTTAATACAACAGTATACATAGGGCGGGCTTTAAAGAAACGTTTATCAAAACATTACAAATTCTTTTGCTCCCATTTAATTTCATTTTACGATAATTATATTGCTGGTGGCCTTTCTTCATCAGCCGGTTACCTGGGTGATTTTCTACAGTGAAATTAATTTGGACAGCTAACAACCAGCCTGTATGAAAAGCGTGAGGACATCGATTTCTCGATTTAGAGTTTTCCATTTCTAGAGAGTAACTTCCCTCCTTACCAAGTCTATACTAATATAATGTAGCATTCAATTCAATGTTTTGGGCTATGGGGATGTTTAATGGTCGCCACAATGATATCATTATATCTCCATGTGCGATATGAAATCAACTGTGGTTGATGCTCTTTCTTATATCATATGGTGTCACTACTTACCTTGTTCTAATCAATATATCATTACTTACTTTGACTGGCACGTCGAGGAAGCAGCAGACGCTTATCCTATCGGGAAATAGAACTTAATCTGGCTGTACTTTTACAACATCACGATATAAATCGTTAATAAATGACATATATTTTACTCTAGTCTCGATTTTAAGCTTTTTAAAGACTTTGTTATTATGTTGGTGTTTGTCTATAGTTTTAGATGTTGTAATGTCTCCCATACGCTTAAGATCCATTTATTTCTGTATGCAGGTAAAGCTGGGGTTTCCAAATGACCTAAGAAGCAACCATAACAGCTTGTGTGTGCTGTTGCTAGCCACTGTAGGCGTACGTTTACAAATAGGCAATTAACTCTAGACATGTACACACTCAAGGATATAGAGTCCTTCTTGAAATGAAAATAAGTATAGTTTCTGGGGAAAATGCTATAATATCAATTCTTCATTTCATTAAGAAAACTAAACATGAACATGCTAACATAAAAATGAGTGTTAGATATCCTATATGGACGTGACCAATACATTTCTTGTTATTTAAAGACGAGACGCCATTAATATTCCTGAAATGGAAACTAAACGACTTTGCAAAATCTTTGTGACCAGTATTTGAAAGCTCTTCACCCACGTAACCAGCCAGCTAACACAGGGACACAATTTCTGCCAGTAATATGCAAATGCTGTTCTGTTGGAACATCTTACCACCAAACTTGACGAAGTTGTTATCAACTGGAAAAAAAAAGATTTGAAATTAAAAAAAAAAAAAAAAAAAAAAAAAAAAAAACATAACAGATTAAAGTTTAACAGGTGTCCAATCATAAGTCTAATAAAGAAGGATATAATGAAATTGGAAATACAAAAAATACTATGTAAAATGCTAAAGGTGCTGTTCATGATATGATATCTTTACTCTTGCTAAGCACTCGTGAAATAAAGATTTACCCACCATCGTGAACCATATGTGCAACTAACAAAACCACTTTTAAATATCCGATATAAAGCAGATTTAATGTGAGAAAAACTACAAGCGGTTCTGGCCTTTAAATCCAAGCTTCATGTCTATCCTGTAATATCTTTCTGCCTTAGTAGAAATTCAAAATAAATAAAACAGTCGTAGACATTTCCATCTTATCTTCAATACCTGACGCATGCGCGGTTGGTGTTTTGTCATACCGGATGTGAATATGTAAAAACGCACCAGAGATCTATATAGATTATCCTGTACATACTATTAACATTGTGCACAGAGCATACAATATATTAGAACATTAGTGATATATCAGCACAACCCTTTGCAAATATTTCGATTTTTTCTGACACAAAAGCTCGTTAATGAAATGTTTGGCACATGCTCTCAATTTCGGTTTTGTAAATAATCTGAAAGGTACTAATGGTGTGGTTGCCAAGGTCTACTGAGTTGTCATTTAAATCTATACAGTGTTACAGTGATATTATATGGAAGTCGATTCATTGATTTAATTACTTCCGCTTCCGGAATCTAATCCAGCAACCGGAAACGGACCAGATTGGTATAGCGATCTGCATTAGGGCACCATTAAACTGATAACATATATGTATCAGTATACTTTCCATCCTATATAATGTATTATCCTCTGTGAAGCCGACGCACCTAGAGGTCATAACACCTATTACCGGTGTGACCGTTGTCAAATATATTTACAATCTCTGTTAGATTTTTTTTATAGATATAGCTCGCCTCAGTAATGAATAACACGATTACGTAATGGAAGGCAGTCATAAAACAAGAAATATTTTCATTTGCGTTCCTGGGTTGGTTTTCTGTCATTTGTTTTACTCTGCCTGTTTGAATTAATTCCATGCATCAAATTGCGAAATAAAACCAGATATCGACATGATCATTCAGTAACCGGCAAGTACAAAAAATTATCAATGACAAATTTATGGAAGCAGAAAATGTTCCAAGGTTCTCACAGACTTAACGTACGAGGTAAATGGACAGGTGTCCAGTATGTCAAAAGATCATCCAATTTACCAGGTTTACGTTCGTATGAATGAATGACAATATTAAGAAAATTCACATCTACATGACTTTCTTTATGTGGCAGTGAACATCGACAGAATCTATCAAATAATGGGATAGATGTACATCTAATATATATCACTAAATTTTCTTTAGTCGATTTTGTTTCTTCGACTCGGCTCATGTTACTGTTTACTGGGATGTACTTCATCTATTACTAATTGTATTAAACAGATTCATTATATTGTAAGTTTTTAGCCTATTTATAAACGACTCACTACTCAATAGAAATGAAACATGCCATATCGGGTTACTGATAAGTTTGCAAAAGGACGAACATGTGGATACTTCACTTTGAATTCAGATTAAAATTACACAAGATATACTCAAATAATGAAGTGAACTGCATAATATAGCTGTTTTGTCCTTCTGGGTTTTGTCATTGATGATAAAAGTCTGAATTCATGATGCCTAGAAGCGATTGAAGAAATAAAAACTGGTCAAATTCAATGTACACAATTAGATGCGAAGATGAACCTGCCACTTAGTTCAATAAATATCAATTTTGGACGCTTTTCAAACATATATGTATATTCTGAAGACATTGCAGTCATATTGCGACAAATCTCTGAGACAAACATCCCCAGCAGTTCCTACCAACTATAAATGACAAGAAATTGAAAACTTTATTACGGTATGAATTTAGAATTAGATACGACCTATCTTGATAATGAAATCAAAGTAAAAGCATGGCAACACTGACACAGTCTACACCCCGTTGTCTCTAGACAACAACGAGAGTTTACACTCCACTTTCTCTAGACAACACTGACAGTCTACACCCCACTATCTCTAGACAACACTGACATAGTCTACACCCCACTATCTCTAGACAACACCGAGAGTTTACACTCCACTTTCTCTAGACAACACTGACAGTCTACACCCCACTATCTCTAGACAACACTGACAGTCAACACCCCACTATCTCTAGACAACACTGACAGTCTACATCCTACTATCTGTAGACAACATTGACACAGTCTACACCCCACTATCTCTAGACAACACTGACATAGTCTGCACAACACTATCTCTAGACAACACTGACATAGTCTACACACCGCTATCTCTAGACAACACTGACAGTCAACACCCCACTATCTCTAGACAACACTGACATAGTCTACACACCGCTATCTCTAGACAACACTGACAGTCTACACTCCACTATCTCTAGACAACACTGACATACTCTACACCCCGCTATCTCTAGACAACACTGACATAGTCTACACACCACTATCTCTAGACAACACTGACATAGTCTACACCCCACTATCTCTAGACAACACTGACAGTCTACACCCCACTATCTCTAGACAACACTGACAGTCAACACCCCACTATCTCTAGACAACACTGACATAGTCTACACCCCACTATCTCTAGACAACACTGACATAGTCTACACACCACTATCTCTAGACAACACTGACAGTCTACACCCCACTATCTCTAGACAACACTGACATAGTCTACACACCACTATCTCTAGACAACACTGACATAGTCTACACACCGATATCTCTAGACAACACTGACAGTCAACACCCCACTATCTTTAGACAACACTGACATAGTCTACACACCACTATCTCTAGACAACACTGACATAGCCTACACACCGCTATCTCTAGACAATACTGACAGTCAACACTCCACTATCTCTAGACAACACTGACATAGTCTACACACCGCTATCTCTAGACAATACTGACAGTCAACACTCCACTATCTCTAGACAACACTGACATAGTCTACACTCCACTTTCTCTAGACAACACTGACAGTTTACACCCCACTATCTCTAGACAACACTGGCACAGTCTACACCCCACTATCTCTAGACAACACTGACACAGTCTACACCCCGCTATCTCTAGACAACACTGACATAGTCTACACCCTACTAACTCTAGACAACAATGACATAGTCTACACCCCAATATCTCTAGACAACACTGACATAGTCTACACCCCACTATCTCTAGACAACACTGACAGTCAACACCTCACTATCTCTAGACAACACTGACAGTCTACACCCCACTATCTCTAGACAACACTGACATACTCTACACCCCGCTATCTCTAGACAACACTGACAGTCTACACCCCGCTATCTCTAGACAACACTGACACAGTCTACACCCCACTATCTCTAGACAACACTGACACCCCACTATCTCTAGACAACACTGACAGTCTACACCCCACTATCTCTAGACAACACTGACAGTCTACACCCCACTATCTCTAGACAACACTGACAGTCAACACCCCACTATCTCTAGACAACACTGACAGTCTACATCCTACTATCTGTAGACAACATTGACACAGTCTACACCCCATTATCTCTAGACAACACTGACAGTCTACACCCCACTATCTCTAGACAACACTGACATAGTCTACACCCCACTATCTCTAGACAACATTGACACAGTCTACACCCCACTATCTCTAGACAACACTGACATAGTCTACACACTGACATAGTCTACACACCCTCTACTATCAACACCCCACTATCTAGACAACACTGACATAGTCTACACACCCATCTCTAGACAACACTGACATAGTCTACACCCCACTATCTCTAGACAACACTGACATAGTCTACACACCACTATCTCTAGACAACACTGACATAGTCTACACACCACTATCTCTAGACAACACTGACATAGTCTACACACCACTATCTCTAGACAACACTGACATAGTCTACACACCGCTATCTCTAGACAATACTGACAGTCAACACTCCACTATCTCTAGACAACACCACTATCTCTAGACAACATTGAGATAGTCTACACACCACTATCTCTAGACAACACTGACAGTCTACACCCCACTATCTCTAGACAACACTGACACAGTCTACACCCCACTATCTCTAGACAACACTGACACAGTCTACACCCCACTATCTCTAGACAACACTGACAGTCTACACCCCACTATCTCTAGACAACACTGACACAGTCTACACCCCACTATCTCTAGACAACACTGACATAGTCTACACACCACTATCTGTAGACAACATTGACAGTCTACACCCCACTATCTCTAGACAACACTGACATAGTCTACACCCCACTATCTCTAGACAACATTGACATAGTCTACACCCCACTATCTCTAGACAACACTGACATAGTCTACACCCCACTATCTCTAGACAACACTGACAGTCTACACCCCACTATCTCTAGACAACACTGACACAGACAACACTGACACACACCCCACTATCTCTAGACAACCTGACACACACCACTAGTCTACACACCACTATCTGAGACAACATTGACACAGTCTACACCCCACTATCTCTAGACAACACTGACACAGTCTACACCCCACTATCTCTAGACAACACTGACATAGTCTACACACCACTATCTACACCCCACTATCTCTAGACAACACTGACACAGTCTACACCCCACTATCTCTAGACAACACTGACACAGTCTACACCCCACTATCTCTAGACAACATTGACACAGTCTACACCCTACCATCTCTTCAAATGATGGGGAAAAATCGAAAGTCATTCATACTAGATGCTATATTTTGAAGCATCCGTTAAACAATAGATAAAAGGCAACCACAGCGATATCGAGGCGAGTGAAAGTGTGTTGAGATTTGTATTATTGTCTGTAACAAATGTGTGTTATGAGAGTTAATCAGTATTTTTAATTCAATGTTAAATATATCTAACATAGGAAGGATATTTTGTAATACTGTCTGAATGGACCGATAAGACAGTGCTTATAAATCTCAGATATATCTGTCATTTTAACTAAATCCTTATCAGGTGTATCTTGCGGAAAATATTATACAACGGTCGTGTCATTTATATAATTGGTCGTATTTTACTTTTATTTTTTAAAAGTCTTCGCGTGTTTTTATTTATTGTTCAAATATTTCCATAACATCATCGATTTTAAGTTTGGAATTCGATTTTGTAAACACGACTGCATTTCCTAGCTGTATCTGAATTCGCATTTCATGTTTAATTGATAAAATCCAAACACTACAATAGTGATGATATTCTGTCCCGTTTCAGAGTGACTGGAATTGAAGTGCCTTGCAGGATATTTTTCTATGTCATTAATTACATTATTCAGAACTATAGTATATATTGTGTAGCGGGAGGTTATCATCAGTATTCATCACCAGATACACGACACGTACAGACGAAAATAGTGTCATTTGACGACAATTGATCTCGTTTGGGATAGGTTAATTCATGACGGTGACTATTTTGTGACATTAACTGTTTTGAAGAGTCATTAAATACCTCGAAGAACTTAACATTTTGATAGCAAAGTTCTCGCGCTTTCTATCGTGTGTTTGCATATCTATAACTGAATTAGATAAATCGTTAAGAATATTGATGACGTATCATCTGCAATGAAGCCTAATTCTAAATACTTCTCGTAAATTTTTTTGTTATGAATAAGCCCCGAACCCAAGAAACCATTATACATGATGCACTACTAACGTAAAGACGTCCTAATCCCCAGGACGATTTATCACAAATTAAGTCTAATTTCAAAGGTGATAATGTTCCAACTGCTTATTTCAATAATTGACTGGGGAAAGCGTAAGACGTGTTCATCTTCGAGCTAATTGATAGGTTTGCATAGCAAACACTTTTACCCTTTGATAAAAAGGTAATTAATAAAAAAGATGGTGATATTTTTTTCTTGAACAAAAGCTAATCGGCTAAAAGGTATGCAGCAAAGTCTTTCATGTATAATGTGGGATTATCGAACAGCCCACGTTGTGTACTTTGTGATTTAGAAAAAGAAACAATAGATCATATCATGTGAGGATGTCACATATTTAGAAATGTTGAGAAATCCTATTAGATGCACATTCTAACAAAGAAAACCGTGGTTTATCTGAGTAGAAAACATCATGGACTCGAGAAGGACATGGATTATTATCACAGAAACCATCAGGTACATTAACAAGATGTTAGATATTTAACCTCATATCACACAGAGAAATAAAATATTCGTAAATACAAACATGACGAGGACCATGATAAACTTTTATATAAGTCTTCACCAAAGGCTACACGGTCGTTTACATGTGAATTTACTTGTCTACGTTCTGATATCTTGAATGAAAATCATGATATTGGAAACAGGCCCTTGTACATGGAATCAACTATGACATGGTTACCTCGCATGTAAAACTAGACCAGGTGTAAAAAAGGATGATATGTGTAATATGTTTCACAGACCGTTCAGGTGATAGACTAATACAGAATAGAAACCGTTGTAGTCATTACCCAGATATGTAATCAACAACAAAGGTTTTTTTTTTCTGAAAAACAAAATGATAATAAAAAATGATAATAAATTCAATAGGTATGGTGACGTCACAGGTACGAATATCGACTGTGAAGCATCAGACATCAAAGTACTTTTCTAAAGAATGGCAAAGGATTCTTCACAACACATAAATATTGATTCAATCCTTGTATTTTTTTCATTTTCGAAATTTTTAAAATGTACAGGACATTTGTTGTTTAGTGAGAGAATTTATTTATCGGAACAGTTGTTCTTTCTTTTAGAATA
Source organism: Ylistrum balloti (assembly GCF_031769215.1). Taxonomy (NCBI): domain Eukaryota; kingdom Metazoa; phylum Mollusca; class Bivalvia; order Pectinida; family Pectinidae; genus Ylistrum; species Ylistrum balloti. The sequence continues at coordinate 623,374 of NW_026781861.1, read as the reverse complement.
TTTGTTTTGTTTATTGGCACGTTAACGTGCCTTACCGTATCGAAATACTGTCTTCTTAATTTCATTGCCTGTTTTTGCTTTGTTTTTTTTTATTTATATTTTGTTTTTCTGTTTTCGTCCCTGTTGCCAAGATCAACATCGTTCGTTTTTTTTCTGTAACCTTCCATCAATGCTACACAGATGACACATGTACATAATTTTTTTTTACTATCTTCTCTCAGTTTTTGTATTACAAAACAAATTAAGATTTATGCCTGTTAATTAATTAAATTGGTTGGCGTTCTCTTGCAAATAATGTAATTGCTTTTTGGGATCGGTCTGCAATCTTACGACGGACACTGTAGCTGTGCATATAATTCTTTCGCCATAGTGTCAAAAGCACTGGTAATATACGCGCTTGTTTACGATTCTGCATATCACGCGCATCGTCATGATTTATAATACTGAGTAACAAATAAATGATCTTTACTACGGATCGAACGTCAATCTCTGTTTACATTGTCATTTGCCATTGCTATTAACATTGCTGAACGGCATTTTTTGTTCAAAAATTAATTAGTTTGTTCACCGTCTATGTTATACATCTTAAACAGTCCAATACTTAACTGCAGTTCTCTCAATGGCGTCGCCACCGAGTCTGTTACTCATCCGGGTTATTTTTTGTTATTCCTTTTTTTTTTTTTTTTTAAATACCTTTTTATTATATTACTTCGCATATCTCATAGTATTTGCTGCCTTTTCAGTTCTTTTTTGTTGATAGACTATGCAATGAAATATTCAACATACATTTTGAGGTTTGGTATGCAACATAGTCTCCAACACACAGAAACACACAGAACCTGACAATAAAACATACAATCTGAGATGTACAACACATTACTGTGCCATTGATAAAGCCTAACAGACACACACATATATATATGTGGGTTAATCAGGGCGATTGTCTGAGTTTACTCCATCAAACACTATTGATACACATTCATGTTTAGAAAACGACCCGTGCCTAGGGGAGACAAAATAAAGGTATAGAAGTATTGCCTCTTCACGTACGGTATAATACTCGCTAATGGAAACAGTATCTAGTTTGCTTTTGGGAATTGATTTTTTATGTATCCGTTTTTCTTCCTGGTTTTCTGTAATTATTTTACCGAAATGGATTGATAATGATTTCCATGGATGCTGTTACAGCTACCATGTACTGGTTACTGTTTTACAGCACGTGCTGTGCACGTGATGTATTCATAGGAAGCACTAAAGATGGAATAAACATTGGCTATAGACATGAAAGCGTTACACGTACTTAATGAAATAGAACAAATGCATGTTTCATCACGGACAAAATGAACCACCAATGATTTATCATAGAGACTGTTGGTAGACATTTACAGACATTACATTTGGAACTAAACTCAACATTTTGAATTTATGATTTGGAGACAACGAGACACAACCTATCAGAGGGTATTTTATTATAGAATACAAAACACGACAAGACCTCGTTTATATGTGACACGACTGGGTAATATATATGCACAAAGTTAATCAATTGTAAAGGAAATAAGAAATTCAAAATCTTGGTCCAGTATTCCTTTCAAACGTTTGGCAATTAATCTTGACTTGTTTCGATGTGGATCTGACATAGAGAGAAACGTTGTTCCGCAAATATTTCTTAAGCATTATCGATTTTGAATGTGGATTGTAACCTGGATATAACGTTGTTAACACGTTAATAGGTTATGGGAGTAGAGATATAGATTCTGTTCTAAATCACATTTTTTCATTTCTTTTGAATGTGTCAGCCAATATATATATATATATATATAGCAACAACATATTTTACTGCCTGGTGGCTAAACAAGGCAATCCACAAAATTTATAATCTGAAAATAAATGAATAAAGGGGGTCCGTATCATCGAGGGTCCACTCTATAATAAATCAAGACAGGTTTTGAGAACATGAGACACATATGGGCTCAACGCATATGGGCACTGTCATAGTGGTATTATATAAGGAAACAATTAAAAAAAAACATAATTTTAATTCAAACTCAAATTCGTGGCAGTTTGTGCAAATACTAAACGCATATTGTCAGAGTACACCACTTCATCAGTACGTAATATAGTTCTTCAATTTCAGCAATATAAGCACATTTTAGACACACGAAAATCTTTGGAAATATTTGATATCCTTTATTTGAAATCCTCCCTGTGTAAGTGTCTGTTTTTCCTATGAAATTTGCTTAAGTAATTAAAATCATAATTGTAGCTGTTATGCATGGCATCAATTGTTCTGTGGTACATACTGACAATACATGCCTACAGACAAGATGTCATCATTGCCAACGCTTATCTTCCCTAAATACATGTTTTTTTTTGTTTGTTTGTTTTTTTTTTTTTTTTGCTTTTTGTGTTTCTTAAAAAAGTATTTGTATCCGTAAATGTACATATCTGTATATTGCTAAGATGTGCAACATGTTTGTATTATTTCTTGCTTTGATACAGTGAGAGAGAAATATTGTGGTACATATAATAATAATGTAATGTTTGTGTTAGCACACAGTGGTGTCTTTTATATTGAGATGTAAAACAAACCTGTCAGATTCATTTATAGTCTAAAAAAATCCCTCCATGGTGACATTTTATTATCATGCCCCAAGTTGATTCTGAAATCAGTTTAAGGACCGTGCTTTTTCCGTTTTGTATTATTCTCGTTTCAGCAGCTTCCTTGGTTGGTTCCTTTTCTTAGAATCACGTCATTGCGAAGAATATTAATCTCTTAACATTGCCGGCATATCTCGCGGCGACTCTGGTTTGGGGAATTAACTTACTTAGTAGTGATTGAGTTCTGAGTGATCTAAAACAGTTATTGTAGAAATGGCTATATCTGATACCAAACGATGACTCCGTGATCAACGATACACAGTTAGCTTTGTCGGATGAAATATAATGTTTGTAAGGCTTGAAATTGTGGAGGACATGGTGTGTAAATTGTTATATTAATTCAATATGTATAATGGATCATGAATGGAATATACGTACAGCTGGTATTGATAAAGACATTTCCTGCAATTAACGAAAGGCTAACGCACCTCAGCTGCCCTAAAATAGACGATACGGATAAAATGTTTGTGCAGTTCTTTCATCGTTATCATGACGTCAGAACGATAAACAGGAGCGAAAGCGAAATTGAATGGTTTGGCTGAACATATCGATAAAAGATTAACTCCAATTGGTGGGATAGGCCTCAATGACCGTCTCTACTACTTAATCATTGTATATAGGTGGTCTTAGCTGGCTTCGTAGTTTTGTTGACAAACACTATGCTATGGTCATCAGAATAACACACCACAATCGTTCATGTTTATTACGATATGAATCCCATATCAAATAGATATCTTTTTATTTTTTTTTTTTAAACTTTTATTCTAATGTATCTTAATCTTTATCTTTCAATGATGTAAGGAGCAATTTTTTCTTAAACGCATATTTCCATTACTATTCCTCTCCTCTTCCTTCTCCTCTCCTCCTCCACCTCCTCCTCTCCTGCTCCTCTCCTCCACCACCTCCTCTCCTCCTCCTTCTCTCCTCCTCCTCCACCTCTCCTCCTCCTCCTCCTCCTCCTCCTCCACCACCTTCTCTCCTCCTCCTTCTCTCCTCCTCCTCCACCACCTCCTCTCCTCTTCTTCTCTCCCCCTCCTCCTCCTCCTCATCTCCTCCTCCTTTTCCCCTCTTCCTCCTCCTTCTTTCCTCCTCTCCCTCCTGCACCACCTCCTCTCTTCCTCCTCCTCCTCCACCTTCTCTCCACCTCCTCTCCCCTCCTCCTCCTCCTCATCTCCTCCTCCTTTTCCCCTCTTCCTCCTCCTCCTTTCCTCCTCCCCCTCCTGCACCACCTCCTCTCCTCCTCCTCTATTCCTCCTCCCCTCGACTTATCATTGCCATCCTTGTCCAGATCATCATCATCATCAGAAAATAAAATCACAGTTATTGCCACCATGTTTATTCTTTCACTTCATAGCATGCCCCCACACATACTCACATATCTTATACAGAATATTCACATACCACAAACTCATACACAAGGCATTCAAAGACAAGAACAAAACGCAAAATGTTTGCAAATAAAAGGAAGAGCAGAGGATACACCTAAGAATTGCGAATTCGACTGAATAAATGATTGCTGTTGGATGTTTTAAATAGTTTTGTCAATTGGGTCACACTGTTTGTAAATATTCAGGCGAAAAAGATTTCTTCAGTGTGCTTTGTTGAACTACACAAATCTGACTGATCAGCAATCAGTACTACAGATATCGTTAATTAATAGGAGAGCAGTGATATCTATTTGATAACTGTTTTACTGTGTAAATAAGATATCAGAAAGTAGTTAACCAAGAGTAAGCAAAATTTGATATAAAACTGAGGTACTTTATACGATCGGCGCTTTCAAATTTTAGCGCATTTGTGGAAAATTAAGGAAATGACGAATAAGCAACTTATAGAAATAGGAATCAGAACAGCTTGTAAAGCGAAAAGATAGGGAGTTTGAATATCCAAGGGAAATCATTTCAACGTGCATAATACATAAATGGGCGTTAGCAATTTTCAGGTCTACGTGAGCTCAACTTAATCTATCTATTGTTTCCTTTTAGATGTAGTTATATAAAGACATTGATATGAGCAACGATACCTAAAGTCAATGAACTATAGCTATTTCATTAATGAAAAGATCTGATTCTGTATGTATACTCCATAATGAATAATATGATGTGATGAATTTCTGTTCTGTTGGTGATCGAAAGATCAAAGGTTTTTTTTTTATTAATTTAGAAGGAATTACCCCCCACGAACTCGAAAATCTGCCTTTTCTGAAAATAAACCCGTATCTTTTTACATGAATCAACTTGCGTTCTATTAGAGAAAAATATTTTAAGGCAATATTGCATTTAAAACATTTTCAGTTTTTTTGCCCCGCATGACCAAAATTGTGAACAACGATCCCCCTTTTTGTAACATACAAACACAGTATGGTTTATCAGTATGAATAAAAATGAGCCCTCACAGAATGATGATGTATTGACATATTGACATATAAAAGAGCGTTACTATCCACTTTTTAAAGATCAATAGGTAAAGGGGATTTAATAAGGTGTTTGTTACAATAATTGGAATTCCGCGTAGGGATCTTAAAAATAGAAACGGAATCCGGTATGGGAAATTTCCGTCAAAACTGCAATAGGCATGTTCTTTGTTTTATTTCTGGACATTGAAAGATTAGAATACCTAACTCAATTTTTCAATGATAAAACGATTGTAGATTCTTATGTAGTATCTATATTGTCAGTGTAGAGTGTGGTCAAACCTGAAAGAAGAAATCATTTTTTTAGATTTAAACATATTTTATTGTAGCAATATATACATTGGGATTGGGCACAAGTTGGCCAGCTTATATTACGCCCTTTCCTGAAAACTATTGTACAAACAAATATACAAGATGACATGTTCAAGTGACAAATGTATAAGAGAGAGAGAGGGGGGAGAGAGAGGGAGAGAGAGAGAGAGAGAGAGAGAGAGAGAGAGAGAGAGAGAGAGAGAGAGAGAGAGAGAGAGAGAGAGAGAGAGAGAGAGAGAGAGAGAGAGAGAGAGAGAGAGAGAGAGAGAGAGAGAGAGAGAGAGAGAGAGAGAGAGAGAGAGAGAGAGAGAGAGAGAGAGAGAGAGAGAGAGAGAGAGAGAGAGAGAGAGAGAGAGAGAGAGAGAGAGAGAGAGAGAGAGAGAGAGAGAGAGAGAGAGAGCTAACAACACAATTGCAATATGACGTTTTTAAAGATAACATAGTTAATATGGTCTCGCCCAGACAAGGACAACACCATGAACTGTTCACTGTACATTGCTTTCTTACTAAGCAAGTAAGAAAGAAGAAATAAGAATCAACCTCTGTCGATATCGACTACATTACAATTGTAGGTTGGCCTAGCGCTCCAGTTGTTTGAACGGTTTTATCAATGTTTTTAAGAACAAAAGACAACTCATGCCAGTGTACTGATTTATACATTCCTGTTTCAGATCCTTATGAATAACTGTCATTTATTCGTGTTTAAAAGAACATAGTATGGACATAGGGATCACGACATTGAAGTCAACCTACACATGACGCTGTGATCACCTTTATCGAACGCAGTTGGTCAACTGGTTGGTATATGTAAAATAAAAAGCGGCGTGTCTGAACCTTTGTATCCGTACGAAAGCACATCTGTTACATCCATATTCAACAAGAAGGCACAACCGCCTTCAGTATGTTTATATATCATGGTTGTCGCCATACACTTTCATTTCAGGGAAAAATATCAGTTAAGAATAAATCGATTTGATCTGCATTTAAAAACTGTTTTAAGTTATTGCAAATCGATAAGATAAGTGATCAAATAGACCAGGAAGTCATTATGATGCTTTTCAATCAGAGATTTCTTTATAAAAGACAAGAATATATCTGGAGAATGAATTAAGTCCGTTAATTCATTTTGAGATACGGAATGAAAGCAAAATGTCTTTAACTCTCGGGTTGGGTAAGTTTGACATTTATATATATATATAAAAAACGCCATGTGTTATTTGCTGTTGTTAGCTAAATTGACTTTTCTATTTTGAGAAAATGAAAAGTAATTAGAATATCACCGCAATGTACATTAATTCTTTAGTATGAATTTCGATATTACAGGTGGTGGGCATGGCTGTTGGAATTTAAGTTAATGAGATTTTGCCTACATAACACGTTTTACCTAATTATAACATACCAACTACTAACTAGATATACACCCGTACTTCATATTCTTTTTAAAAAATCAGATATCAAACTTTATAAAATTCATCGAATTATGGGGACGGTGTACCTCCCTGTTTGCTATTAAGGTCTTTTTTGGCAATAAGGATCTTCTCTGTCGTATCCGATATTTCAATGATTTACGATTTACGCATTAATCACATGTCTTAGAAGGAAGAACCAACTGTGTGATGCCGATTCCTTTATTTTGCGGCCCTGCTGTATCTTATATTCAATTTTTCTACTGATGCTATTCGCTTGTGTGTGAGGCTTTCATCAGGGCAAAGTAGCGATTTTGATGTTCGCTGTCAAAATGCGATTTTATAGTTTTAAACGACAGTGAATAAAATTTTATCAATTTCAGTTATAGCTTCAAAAATATTTTTTCCTTTATTTCCACTTTTAATGTTTAATGTAGAATATTTTTATAACGCTGAAATAGCACTCGTGTGTCGAATCTGTGGTGGTAGCTAATAATCTTAGAGTTTATTACCAAATGTCTGACAGAACATTTATAGGTTTCGATTTCTGAGAATCGCAAAACATATATGTACATGTCATGCTATCATGCAGAAGCTTTGGTGGGGTTGCTAATGAGTTCAAGCAAAAACGTGACAAGAAATATATTGGTTTCAGAAAATAGTTCCAGTCACACGAGGTGCAGCTCGTTTATCTAGTGTCATCTGCAATAATAGCACCACTCGCATTTTTATGATATTTTACAGTTAAATGATCTCCAAAGTAGAAAATGATGAAGATATATATTCCATTATATATAAATCGATGCCCATGGTGTTTACTGAGTCAAGTTCAATAAGTAGAAAGCAATCCTACACGGTACAAGAGAAACATACCTTGATTTATTAACCCATTAATACCATTATACGATATATACATTGGTTCATCAACTCTTGTTCTATATACCATTAACGACAATGACCCTTACTGTACTCAAGCCGTTTATACTACCGTAATGACATGCTCAAGTATTTGGTTTAGATATTTTGTTTTATAACCACGTGATTGACGTATTGTGTTCATTTATTTTTTTATTGTATCCGAGTCGATGTTCTAAAGGACAGGTAAACCTTTTCCATACAAATAATAAGTAGGAGCAATTCAAGTATTCCTGAAAACGTCCAGAGCGGTTAATCTTTCTAATATGGCTGTTTTGTAGGGGATAGTAAGGAGAGGATAAATCTTCTTTACAATAGCTTGAATATTCCTGGTAAATTAAGACGTGGCTTGTCATTCTGATATAACTATCTTGTCTGTAGTTTGTCAAGGTCAGATGACGGAAACAAAACACGTATACGATATCTATGTATATAATATATGCTAATAATGACTGAAAACATATGAAACGCTTTATCAATGATATTATTTAGACCTATATACGGTATAAGAACTTATATTTCTCTGATATTGATTACAAAAACGATCATGTCCCGCAGTTTAAAGAATATATTTCAATGTTTCCTTCTCACATGAATTTTTATTCAAAATGTATGATTTTCGTTAATTGTACACAACATTTTTTGTTACCTATTATGCGGAATGAGGTGCCACATTTTGATTCGTCTGATAATGACACGGTCCAGAATATATATTTTTTAGTAGAGTTGCTAACATATCAATGCACAAATTCTCCTGCAGTTACTTCTATATGGTAACATTAACTATTCGTATGAGGATAATGTAAAAATATGTCAAATCACTCAGCAATATATACTTAACTCAAATAGATTTTGATATCTCTCTCTCTCTCTCTCTCTCTCTCTCTCTCTCTCTCTCTCTCTCTCTCTCTCTCTCTCTCTCTCTCTCTCTCTCTCTCTCTCTCTCTCTCTCTGTGTGTCTCTCTCTGTCTCTCTGTCTCTCCCTCTGTCTCTCTCTCTGTCTCTCTGTCTGTCTGTCTCTCTCTCTCTCTCTCTATGAAATTAAAAGGTACACTTACATTATAAAAATGTTTGGTCTCTCTTTGCTCCAACGCACTAGTGGTGATGTTTACTTGAAGGACCCGTATGACAGGAGGAAGTGAAATAAGCACGGGATGTGACGAACTGTAGAAAAGTTTGCAAGTTTTGAAAAAGTGTTTTGTGTTTTACTAGTGTTGTTCATTGTTGGAGAGACCGATTTACAAGAAATTAACTAAATTCTCTCTCTCTCTCTCTCTCTCTCTCTCTCTCTCTCTCTCTCTCTCTCTCTCTCTCTCTCTCTCTCTCTCTCTCTCTCTCTCTCTCTCTCTCTCTCTCTCTCTCTCTCTCTCCGCATAATAAGTTTATTTAAACATGTCGTCTTGACTTGTTAATATGTATTTTGTAAACTTTATAGAAAAGGGCTGTATATAAGTTAGACTTTGTGCCCAATCCTATCTGTATATTTGATACCAATAAAATATGTGTAAATCAAATTATCTCCTACACTTACTCCAAAACCATTACATCTAAGCTTTTTAAATCATATATGAGAGGTTTATTGTCGTCACAAGGAAGAAAAACGGCGGTACAGATATATGGCTGTGAACTAAAGTGAGACACATTTCGTGACAAAATCTTCCTAAAATAGAGGAAGGTTATCAAAATGTTCGAGATTTTGCTTAACAGCACCATGTCGATTTTGGTGATCAGAATTCCCAACAGATCAATTGCATACCTTAGAGAACTACACACCTTCGTGTGCTGGCTTTCTTTCCTTATTCTCATTGAAAACGTGACATTGCTACTTTTGGTGGACAAAGATTTACAAGATGGTTGTCTTAGATGAAACAGAAGTCACTTCCTTCATGTACTTTTTTTATAAGGATGCACCATGTACATGTTTCTCTTGTTCATATCTTGCTCTAATTCTATCACATTCGAGGTTAGATTATTATTGTGTTCACATGTTAGGATTTATTTTTACGAGTGCAGCTTACGCCCAAACTACGGACAGTGTTTCTGATCCACGCATTGTTAAATCATGATAAAATGCTGTCTACTTCAAATTCAATTACGTATGACTATTTATTCATGCATTGCATGATATAAATCATTTAACTGGAAAATGTCTGATGACTTGTTTACGTTGTAGAAAATATCTCCCGCACGATAATCAATTTCTGATTATCTACATCTTTATCAATCACTTTTCAGTATATTTTTCTATTTCCTCATGTGTATTACTGATCACAAGAAACACCGAAAACCACAAGTAGGTCATAGAGACGTAAATGATGGTTAAACATTTTATTTTGAAAGATGTAAGACTTGTGAAATGATTTTTTTAAAAGTGTACTGTCATTCTAATGAAACGGAAAACCGCTAATATTTTTGTATCACTCACGAGCGAAGTATATTTGTTATTGCTGAACACTCTCTTAAATATTCTGTTTATTACATTTTCGCAGGCAAAAAAGCTAAATACTGGCATATTTCGGACAGAAAAAATCGAAGCGCACTATGCTTTTCGCGGACACTACTCATTCATCATACCTTCGCAGTACGCGACAAAATACAGGTGATCTCTGTTCTCTATTTTCATCGGTGTAAATTTGCAAAAGTGCTGTTTTCCATTAGTGAAAAAAAAAAAAAAAACATTTTCACGAATGAAAAAAAAAAGCCATCGTTCTCAATGTGAAAATTTCTTTAAGTTTGCTCATAAAATGAAATAAATGATAACTAGAAGAGAAAATACATATTGATGCATCTGTAAGGCAATCATTTAAATTCAGTTTTGAATTGAAGGAGTTGTCCGTGTCTTTTGTTAAAACTAGATTGTACTTTAGTTTGGATTTTGGCCAATTGTTGGTATCATTTTGTTTTCGATATATTGATAAACACAGAACTGAAAATAAAAGAAAAAAAGAGAGAAATCAAAATTCAAGATCTGAGTCAGAGACATATGGCCATATAATAGTAACGAATATGTTGTAGTATGCTCTATGTTTGTACCTGTTTTATGTAAATTAGATTAAATTTCTTATTTACAATTATTGGTAAGTTGCTGGTAGTAAGTAGCTACAACACCTTGATACAACATTAATACAACACTGACAGCCACTTTGTCCCTAAATTAGAGGCTGCAATAGCTAGGCGGTTAAACTGTTGTCCTATAAAATCTCAGAGAGATCTGAGGTATGTGTTGCAACGCTCCCTACCGGTGGCGATTTCCGTTTCTTAGCACAAAACAGAGAAACGGAACAGTCTGTGCTTACGTGGCTGTGTCCCTAAGCAAGTATAATGCTTTGGATGGTATGTGTGTTTTTTCAGGGAGGCAGTCTCTATCTACGTCAGGGAAATTGCTAATCTAAATGGCATTAGCTGTTTACGGGGCGATAAACAAACAAAACAAAAACTTTGTTAAACTTACAAGTACATGTCACATTGAGTTGATTATGTTAACTGCACTTTCATGAGATCTTAGCAAATATTTGTAAAATGCTTAACACTTTTCAAAAACGAACGATTACTACTTGAAAAAAAACAGCCAGTATTTCTAGCACTTCAATGTCATGAATAAATATTGTATAAAATATATATTATCTATTGAAACTTATTTTGTCGATCTTTTGTTTGTGAGCAAGAGATCAATGAACGGTGACGCGGTGAGTTAAATCCCTATTTTCACCACAGCTTTTTAGCACTATTAAAACCTGTCTATATTGTCCAAATACGAACGTACTCTTCAACTGTTTAAGGAGTTCCAATCAATATTGATTCATAGGTAGACACTTATTTGTTACGAATTATGATTCTGACGGATGCGCTTATGAGAATTCAGTCAGAACAATTTGCATATTCTGTTTCTGCCCATTTCCGCTTTTCAGAATTGTTCACATTATTACTTAAATATGCAATTTTATTAAACCGTATGCACTAGTATTAATGATATTTAGTGACAAAGATTACTTGCCCTTGCTGAAACATGGTTTGGATTTATTTACGGATGGTAAATGATGTATTTCCAATACTATTATGTCTCATACTTCATTCAATTCGATAGTTCAATTCGTGGGTTGCAAAGGGGAAGGGGAGAGAGTGTTTTGACGATAGAATAAAAGAGCCATTTCTGAAAAATAGGGTAAAAACATGTTTCTGTTCAACATTTGTAATAGGTACTAATATAGCGTACATAAACTCATTGAACCGCATCATATCTCTGCTGCTAGGAAACTTGTGTGTGCAGGCGTGAAATCACAAATGACAACTTGTGTTACATATGTAACAGACCAGTCATAACTAACTGTGTCCTCCTTAAGCAGATTTTTTTTAATTCTTAAAACCTTATACTTCTTTAGCAGAAAAAAACACCAAAAAGACAAAAACAAAAACAAAAAAAAACTTTTTGCTCCAATATTGCGTTTATTGGAGTACAAACCTTTTTGCCATGAAGAATAAAGCCTCAGTTTTATCTTTTTACCTTCACCAAAGAGGTCACAAAAAATCTGATATTTTGAAGAGCATACTACATACAGCTGACCATCCTAAAACTGAGCTTATCACTGACTGGTCGCATTGGTTGAAATATCACTTTCAACTACATAGTTCTCCAAGTTAATTTTGTCTTTGTTCCCGTTTTGCGGTAGTTCCACCGAATTTAGAGTTAGGTTTAGTTGACGTGCTGGTATTTGTTTTCTTGTTTCAATTGATGTGGTATATACTGTACATGTCCTTTAATTGTCACAACCAATTTTAGCGCATTATCACGATTAACCCAATTTTCCTAAAGATAAATTGGCGCACCAACACAAATGACTTTATAAGAAGTATAAAGAAACTGCAATTGGCTCAATCACATTTTTGTGCCAAAATTCAAGCGCAAATAGCGCCAAAATAAGACTACCCTATATATTTTGTATATATTCACGTATAATTATTGTGTAATGACGAGTAGAACGTATCTAGTGCACTTGTAAAGCATGACATGAAATGCCTTAAGGATAGTAAGAATAATTAAGAAGCATTTCATATTGATTTCTATAACTGTAAAACCAAGGAATCGACGAAAGGAATTGAAATTTATTAAGGGAACATTATGACATAAAAAAGAATACCTAGATTTCTGGAGGTGGAAAGACAAAAATGTCTTCTTACATTACGTGTTGTGTAATTTACGTTGAATGTTCTTTCGATTACCATTCCTCAGTCGTATTTAACGACTTTTGCAGCATTTCGTGTACATAACTAAAATAAGTAAACCGTACTGGGCACATTATTACACCATTCGGTCTAACAAACAATTTTGTTTCGTATTTCAGAGCTATTTAAAAGAAAATAGCTGATTAAAGACATGTACAATGAAGCAATTTCTAGAAGCAATGCTAATCTAATGAGAAAGGATTGTAGAAAACATAAACAAATCTTGTGAACTTCCTGGTTTTCCAATTACCCTTTAAACCAAATCCGTCTCAAACATCTGATGACAAATGTTAATTGCAGAAATGTAGATTAATGTCTTTATCAAAACTGGTTGATGCATCTGATATAAATTTTGTAGATTGATGGATTGTGTATAATATCTAAAAAAAAATATAATGCCGTAATGCCTTGTAAGCTAATGCATTGTCAGACAGCAGATACAGATTACTAAAGGCTTTGATATCATTTTCTATTGGACGACATACACAACTGACAAATAAATCAGGTATAATGTTATAGCTGTCATTAACGCCTTGTAGATTTAGCTAAGATAGTAAAAAGACACTTGGATAAGTAATATGTAATAAATTTAGAATTAGGTAGACATGAACGAAACAATAACATAAACTGAATTAAACAGCTGCTTCGTCATCAAGGATTCTCAGTGATGTTATATCATACAACTGTTTTATCATTCTAGGACTATCAGTGATGCTATATCATACAGCTGCTTTGTGCTTCTAGGACTCGTCAGTGATGCTACATCATACAGCTGTTTCGTCATCCAGGACTCTCAGTGATGCTACATCATACAGCTGTTTTATCCTTCTAGGACTCGTCAGTAATGCTACATCATACAGCTGTTTCGTCCTTCTAGGACTATTCAGGGATGCTACATCATACAGTTTTTTTTTATCTTTCTAGGACTCGTCAGTGATGTTACATCATACAGTTGTTTCTTCACCCCAAACATCGTGGTGATGTAACATCATACAGTTGTTTCGTCATCCAGGATTCTCAGTGATGCTACATCGTACAGTTGTTTCTTCACCCCAAAACTCGTGGTGATGCTACATCATAGAACTGTTTCTTCACCCCAAAACTCGTGGTGATGTTACATCATACAGCTGTTTCTTCACCCCAAAACTCGTGGTGATGCTACATCATACAGCTGTTTCTTCACCCCAAAACTCGTGGTGATGCTACATCATACAGCTGTTTCTTCACCCCAAAACTCGTGGTGATGCTACATCATACAGCTGTTTCTTCACCCCAAAACTCGTGGTGATGCTACATCATACAACTGTTTCTTCACCCCAAAACTCGTGGTGATGCTACATCATACAGCTGTTTCTTCACCCCAAAACTCGTGGTGATGCTACATCATACAGCTGTTCCGTCATTCCAAGACTCGTGGCGATCATACAGCTGTTCCGTCATTCCAAGACTCGTGGCGATCATACAGCTGTTCCGTCATTCCAAGACTCGTGGCGATCATACAGCTGTTCCGTCATTCCAAGACTCGTGGCGATCATACAGCTGTTCCGTCATTCCAAGACTCGTGGCGATCATACAGCTGTTCCGTCATTCCAAGACTCGTGGCGATCATACAGCTGTTCCGTCATTCCAAGACTCGTGGCGATCATACAGCTGTTCCGTCATTCCAAGACTCGTGGCGATCATACAGCTGTTCCGTCATTCCAAGACTCGTGGCGATCATACAGCTGTTCCGTCATTCCAAGACTCGTGGCGATCATACAGCTGTTCCGTCATTCCAAGACTCGTGGCGATCATACAGCTGTTCCGTCATTCCAAGACTCGTGGCGATCATACAGCTGTTCCGTCATTCCAAGACTCGTGGCGATCATACAGCTGTTCCGTCATTCCAAGACTCGTGGCGATCATACAGCTGTTTAATCGATTTAGAACATTTTAGTTTGGGGAGTGTTCTTTCTTTATATTTCTATAAATATCTTAATGTTCATGTGTCTAATTATTTCAAAAGAATGTCATGTACGTTTGCACATTTTGAACCGTGATACTATTCGAATGAACTAAAACGTGGCATGCGGGCAATGGCAGGTCAAATTATGCAATCGATATATGTATTATCAGAGCAAGTACTGTCATTAAGTATTGATCTATTAGCAAGCACGTTTCATGCACGACACGGCTCTCCTTCCGTGTAAATATGCATCGTCAGATACCGAAGCCATGGAATGAAATACATTACAATTTCATCATTTTTATCCCTTCTGTGTACTATCTCCACGAAAATAGCGAGAGATATATCTCAGTCCCCCGCAAAACAACCCATGCAGCCTAATTACCTAATCTAGTCTCCCAATTAGAGAACCCGTTTCCTTTAATACCATTTGGATCTGGCTATGTGGGAGTATACCTTTGACTGCTGCTGAGATTTTACCTTAGACAGGAGCCGTCTCTCGGAGTTTCTCGTGTTGGAGTTGTAATCTTGAATGTATGATTCAATTGTTATACATCACTATAATGGGGTATGATGTTATCTGAAATATTTGATTTATAGAGAGATGTTAAAGTAGATCCGATTTCATTTCTAATAAAGAAACTAAGAACATGGATCGACCATTTTTCGAGATAAGGGTACATTGGATGTCAGCTAGTTTATAATTTAATGGTGATAAGTAGACACAATAATTCATTTTTATTCCGCCATTAGGATACCTCGTCAGAGCCGCTATACAGACAAATCACAGATAAATCACACTCTAACACTAACACATTATTTAATTCAGTAATTGATATATCAGAAAAGGACACCGCTACAAGGTTAATCTGATCTTCAAGAGTTACTTCCCCTTCTTGTCCACTTTGTCATACGGATAAACTCAACTGCCTAGTTGGACCGAGAATGGCCGAAGTCCACAGAAGCAATGTTCCAAAATGGCCTTGCTGACTGAAGGTTTCATGTAACACAGCAGAGATATATCTACCATGATTTTTTTCCTGGCACAGATTACTTAGTCATTTACCATAGACCTATATAAGGAGGCCGACAAATTCTGTAGTTACTGCAATATTGTTTAACTCAGGACATATGTATCCGTTATGATATGGGGGCGCTATTTCCTTATCCGACGTAGGAAGGGCTAGCTGAATAGAAAATCAATAACATAACGACAGCCATTGGGACAACACTTCCAAGCCGATAAAAGAAGAAAAGAAAAAAAATAACTTTAATCATTTCCCCCCTTAGGGCAAGATAGGATAATCGCAACCCTGGGGGATATCTTGGATTTGGCCAAAACCCGACTTGCCGATATTCTAATATACTATCGGTTGTATTCGAAACATGCATGTTAACTCTGAGAACGTTTTTATAGCTGCCGTTATTATGCTTTTTAGAGGACATATGTCCTTGTATTAGCATTCCTGTTCAATGGTACTCATGTAAGGCTTTTCCTTTATCGAGTATGACAAAAGTCCTTGTATTAGCTATCCTATTGACTGGTACCCATGTAAAGCTTTTCCGTTATCGAGTATGGCATAAGTCTGTGTATTAGCATTCCTGTTCAA
Organism: Ylistrum balloti; assembly: GCF_031769215.1. NCBI lineage: Eukaryota > Metazoa > Mollusca > Bivalvia > Pectinida > Pectinidae > Ylistrum > Ylistrum balloti. Next base: position 606,892 of record NW_026781861.1, on the reverse strand, counting down.
TAGTATTCGTGTAAAGCTTTTCCTTTATCGAGTATGACATAAATCCTTGATGGGTGAGCATTATAAGAAGACTTTAAATTGTTTATTGGCATTGAAAAGCTCTAGCTGTGTGTGAGTACTTGGTAGTTGCTGTGATATGTTAAAGAGGTGTCCGAATGCGAGTAATAATGATCGGCTTAGTGATAGTGATATCATGCGCATGCGCCGAAGTTATGACAGACTTACAACTTAAACTATCAGTAGTCATGCTATCACGGGTTACCTTAGTCACGCATAATAGTAGCTTACATGTCGGATTGCAAGAAAACAGATCTTCAGAATGCTACAGCGCTCGTTTGAGAAACATGTCGTGATGAAAAGTATATGAAACATGAACTAGATTAAAATGTACACATTCAGAGGTAACACCACAGTTCATATATTACAAATTAATATAGTTAGGTTAGTAAGGATAATTATACATCTTAATTTCAGTAATACGTAATAATGACCTTGTGAAATTACGTTGTAACTAAACATTCGTGAACATTATGTTTGTCTTCGTCCAACCAGGAAATATGACATCTGAATTGCACAGATATATGCCAACATAAAATTATATATCTTTTCAAACATAATTGCATTTTTGCCATTTAAATTTTGGTAGCACGACAACATGACGTTACGGAATTAACAGGTAATTAATCCTTCTAGAAAACAATAACATTTCATTCGATGAAAAAATCAAATGAAGTATTACAGGAAAAAAAGGTAAGATATGGTATAGAGAAAAATATTTTCTTCTTATAGGAAGAATCTTATATGAGTATACATTCATAAGATTATACCAAACGAGTTTTCTAATATTTCTTTGTACCGTATCTCTGGTGAGTTTCATTAGTTACACAAGGAATTGGAACAAAGGGTGATTGATGATTCTGCTTTTAGAAAAACTTCAGCAATTAGATGTAAAAACACCGTTTTTTATTAGACAGATACAACATCAAATTCGACCATGATCGCTCATATTATATTGTTTTGATGACGTCACAACGACTATGACATCATGGTAGTACCATGTTATAATGGGAAAAAGTCGATTACAACCCTGTAAGTCAGAGAATACAGGAATAAAAAAAGAAAAAAAAAAAACCATAATGGGCGAGGTAGTAATAATAATATATATATTTCTGTAAAACAACTTAAATCGGCTTCAGTATTACGATTGATAATGAGAAATTATCTTATGTTTACAAATGAGGTCTTGTTGAGATTTTTGGAAAATTGTGACTACTTTATACCCGATATATTTATATAAGGTAATAACTATCAATTATTTGTGTTATTTGTGTAGAAAACGTTTGCGTTTAATCATCAACTACAGTGAATGTAAAATGTTAAGTCGAATTTTAACCCACCTTACCCTGAGCATAAACAATACCGGGAATATCTCAAACAATTCCAAACACTGTATGATAAAACAATGCTGATGATTGGCACCAAGGATGGAGATATATATTTTAAAAAAAACCCACTAGGATGCGATATTTGCCACAAGGAAGACGGACCAAACTGTAGAGCAGAAGGCCAGACTTTTCACCAGTAGCACGTAAACAAATGCAGGACCCAAATACTGGAACATCAAAAACTGCCATTACTAGAGGTGGAACAAGCCAGATCTTAAGTCAACCCCCACAAATGGACTCTGAATCTGTCACTGGGGCAATTCCAACAGTTGATGATGTTCTAGCAATTGTAAAAATCAATCCTGTAGTTAAGTTGGCAGTGCATCCGAATTAACCATTCCTCGTTGCAGTCCTCTACAGGGTATCCTGAGTAATGAGCATTTCATTTAAAAACTCATCAGTCAAAATCATAAAATACAAGAAAACCTTTCCATCTTCTAATCAAGCCATACTTTTATGCTTCATTTTAACAACATAATATTGCTCTTATGACAATAAATGAATCTTCACTGTTTTCTTTTGTGGTTTGGTGATAACACTTTTCAAAACCATAATAACGTTTTGAACTTGTGCTTTTTCGAGGGAAGAAGTCCTCCTTTTGTGCATTCTGTCCATGTGATATCGAGTTTGAATCCTAATTAAGATTCTTTGGATATTTCAGTATTGTCCACGTGTTTTAAATAGTTCTCTATTATGTGCCAAAGGAATTTCCATGGCGGATTTATTTACAAATCAACGAGAAATAAATCATTTATTTATTTGGCAGATTGTTTCTTCTGCACTTTTTTTAATAGCACACAGAACACGTGAAATTAGTATTTCTTCAAAAGAACTTATATTTTAATTTGAAAATGAAAAAAGAAATGGTCCTTATAAAAGTCACTTGTTGTTCTGTTCTGCTCTACGTCCGAGACTTTTATACGGTTTGAATACAGACTTATGATGTCGAAAACAGTTGTAGTAATAAGTAAGCAATTCGCATGAGCGATTGATAAGTTCCAGGGGATAATGATGTCACTAGGACTTCATTGATACATGATTTTTTGATATGTTTGTATATTTGGAGTTCTAACAAAACTTTACACTTTCCAGTTTAATTATGAATATATTATTGTTATCTTGTAACATTGCTGTTAGAGAATAAAGAAACCAAACAAATTGAGACATGTTAGAAAATCTATTTTTATACATAATCTGGTAAAGGAATCAAGAATACTTTTAGTTTCAGATTTAAAGGGTTGGTTATTGAAGAAATGTGACGGAAGCCATAGGTTCATCGCATCAAATGCTTGATGCTACAAGCGGAACATAACTGTGAAGATCGTGTTTCACGATGTTGACCTTCAAGAAAATACATCAGGCTATATAACTGGAAAAACGGTCCCCTTTTAATAGTTTATGTATAAAACGTTTTATCAGAACAGAGTACAATTTGTCCGAAAGATCATAGAATATTGGTCCATCAGTGAGTTTGCCTTACAGGAAATATTATCATTTCTAGACAGTAACAATCCTGATTCTCCAGTATATCGTGCTTTCATGTCGTATTTGATTTGGTATTCAAATTGGTTGTGGTAATATTCTTTTCAAAGAAACTTTATGTTCCTCTTGGGATTCGAAAAAAAAAAAAAAAAAAAACCAGCGACGCAATATTTCAAAGATGATATTCAAAACCGGATTGTGTTTGTAATTAAAATGTACCGTTAGTAGTTTTGTTTCCAGAGAATTGATTACATTCAAATTAATAAAGCAGACCTAAATACCAAAGGTTAATGACATCCGCAGGCATGTTGTTTATTTCTACGACAAAAGTCTGTCAGTTTTGATTAACGGTTAAATATAGCATCTCGCCTAACAAGAATACGGATCTATACATTGCATATTGTATCTAATTATCCTAGTTTCTGTTATTCTTCTTGACCTGATTGTACCTTTGTGCCATTCTATTTTGATTAATTTCTTTCAGGATAAGAAAGATTAACATGCGAACGTCAATGCAAGGGAAATTGAAAATCTGTCTGTTGTCAATCGAGACTGAATGAATACTGAGTCTCATCAAAGCAAGCAATTCAGATGTCTCAAATGGTAAGATAAAAATATTGATGAACACTCTATGTATATCATATTTATATTCAATAAATCCTGAAACCAATAATACTACAGGCACTCCCACTAAATAGACCGATAGCGTGACCTCAAAAATCTTTGTAACAAGATGATGTTTTAAACTTCCCATTTATTAGCCACAGATGTCCTGCTCCTTTACTGTAACTTTAAGAGTTGCTGGATGACAAAATCTATAATCGCCATTATCATCTCATTTGAGAATATTTTATCTCCTTGTGGTAAAATGCAGACTACTTTTTGCGCTCGTTTGTTACTTGTTAGATTCCTGTTGTTGACGCCAAAGGCATGAATTTGTTTTCAATTTATCGTCCTGTACTCATTTGGCGTTTTCAACAATTTCCGAGTAAATTTCTCATTCTCCCACAAATGTTTCCATTGTTCCTTTCATCAAATTTGACCATCATATGTTTGAATACAGAAAATGGATACGTGATATACACCACTACCATTATTATCAGTTTTCCATGATATTTAGTTACGGTTGCAATCGATTTCATAATCTGTATGCTTCTACATTTATAATGGTAATCTCCCGCCTGAACGTAGTGATATGACGCTCTGAATAAGGACTTATGACGTCATCGCACAAAACATTTCTGTACATTTTAATTTATTGGATTTCGCGCGTATATGCAATTCCTCAATGAAATGATGTACATTTGAAAAATGATCCTTACGCCATATGTTGTCTGATCTATGGTTTCTTTTACAAAATGTCAATACAATAAACTTATTTTTGTATCTAGCAAATAATGAATACATTTGTAGATTTGAAAAAAAATTCATGTTGTTGCAGTGGTATTAGAAAGACTGAAACAATAATCATGATGGTGGTTTTAAGGCCAGCAAATTGAGTGTCTTTGTTATTTTTGTGTCTGTAAACTTTGAGATAAAACGTAACTGTATTAGATACATAAAAAACTGTAAATGTATGGACTGACTGTTTGTTTTGTTTAGGTTATCATGAACAACTACAAGTAGATTCGAGTAAATTGAAAACAACTGGCTTCGATGTCCTCTACAAAATAGAAACTTAAATCTTAAATCATTGACTTTGATCATGTGTCGTCATTTAATCGAGGTTACATACTCTCAGTCATTCAGGGCGTTTATGATCACAGTGAATAGGCTCGAACGGCAATTGCCATGATTATAAAAAACGTTCTGCTAATAGAAAATGCTGGTAATATTTTAAGCGCACGCAACACATCAAAACACATGATCCAAACCATGAATAGCGCTTTCACCTCAACGATCCTCTTTCGTTCTATCATTCTAGTTGCGTCATTAAATTTTGATTATTCGTTCTGTGTATTTCCATTAATACATCGTAAGGCATGGTTTCTGTCGATTTGGTGTTTTTTCCCTTTTTAACACGTTGTATGAAATCAGTATGCGGACTTTGATTTTAAGGAATCGCCTTTTCTGTGATATTCCGAGAAAAGATAAGTCATCTAATACTAATGGTAAATTACATTCACACACATTTTCGTTGTTTTTTGTTTTTGTTGTTTTTGTTGTTGTTGTTGTTGTTGTTGTTGTTGTTGTTGTTGTTGTTGTTGTTGCCGATATACAAAACAGTGAACACTGTTTTTATTATTCTCTTTCGTCTAATTAAAACAACAATAACAATAACACGATGCTGACATGTCAAGGGAATATTTCATGAAATTCAACGTAATTCAACGATTACACATAGGGTGAGATATGAACATAAATGATTCATACGCAAAAATAGTAAAAGACCATGTCCCCGGAAGGCCAGCATCTGATTGCAAGGTTTGGTGATAGATGGAGATTGATAGATTGTCATCACCAAATCATATAAATATACAGTGACTTTTCACTCCTAATCTTGATACAAAAGCGTGGTTTTAATTTCATATAGTTTACCATGTGACATTACAGTTAAGATTATACGCTCTGATGATGGCTATGGGGTTTGTGTTCAAATGAGTGTTTAAGAACCTACATCAGGGTGATGTCGATGTACATACTGATACGTTCAAGACACACAAAACTTCACAGCAAGTTGCCCAGATTGTTTAGTTACTCCAATCAACAGGCTTCTATATTTATATGTTGTCTTTTTTGCAAAAATGCACAGAAATTAAAGTTCGCGTTAGTAGAGAAACATTCATGGAGTCAATGGAAATGACCAGTTAAAAGACATTGAGGAAATGACACTTCCTAGATGAGAATCTTTGATTAGCGAAATTTCAGACGTATCATAGCATTTTAATTTCTAAGGATTTCATTGAGTTTTATGACGTACTTCCTTGTATTTAAAACTTTAAAGTTGACGCTTTTGGGATATTCTTTTATAGTGATGTATGACGCTGAGATTGCATTCCGGAAGTCCCACGTAGGCTAAAGTGCATTGGGATAATATAATGGAATAGAAAGTGCATTTGCCTTTCAACTCACAAGGGCATTTGAGATTAATATCGGAACTCACAAATTGATGGGGCACGAACACAAACGAAAATGCTAAAGAAAGTCAGAAAAAAGACAAGACCTTAACAAACAAGAACGGACAATAAGATTTGAATGTCACAATATCACTTTGCATCCTTCTTTTGTATATTTTTGTTTAATTTTCAAATACATTCGCATTCTTGTAAGTATTCATTTGAAAGTTAAAAATATTCATTTACATGTACATTATCATTCAACGTACTTGCATACTCTCCATCACCATCATCATCTGTAAGTATGCAATGTAATGTATATGTATACTTCATTCAACATTAGGTTTACATATGATAGATGCGTACTCACATCCACTGACATAAGGCATTCTTCTCTCGCACTTATACATTGTAGAAGCAAGATCCATATATTCAAGAAACAGAGGAAAATATCAAAATGAAAGAGAGAGAGAGAGAGAGAGAGAGAGAGAGAGAGAGAGAGAGAGAGAGAGAGAGAGAGAGAGAGAGGGGGGGGGGAGGGAGGGGAGAGAGAGGGAAAACAGAGGGAGAGAGATAGAGATAGACAGACAGACAGATAGAGAAAAATGTTTTGATGGCAATGGGTTTTCTTGAACCTAAAGGTCTTGGTATAAGTAACTACTCGTATGTTAGGAATATTGACTAAACTTGATTGGCATCTAAATATATAAATAGATAGATAAATAGGGTGATAAATGTCACTAAATAAGTGTATGCAATGCGTTACAAGCATCTGTACATATAATTCTATATAATATATAACTATAGTACCAGAATAGGTTTCCACTTTTGCCAAGAGCTTTCTAACTTCCTGCTCGTCTGTTATTTCTTTTTATTTTCATAGCTTTGAACAAGGAAGCGATCTTCGAT